>NC_082686.1:136394420-136490154 GCF_949987515.2 Delphinus delphis
ATAAATAAATAAATAAATACAATTTTTTTAAAAAGATGTGGTACATATATATACAATGGACTATTAGTCATAGAAAAGAATGGAATAATGCCATTTGCAGCAACATGGATGGACATAGACATTTCCATACTGAGTGAAGTAAGTCAAACAGAGAAAGACAAATATCTTATGATATTGCATATATGTGGAATCTAAAAACATGGTACAAATGAACCTATTTACAAAACAGAAATAGAATCACTGATGTAGAAAACAAACTTATGGTTACCAAGGGGAAAGTGGGGGAGGCAGAGGGATAAACTGGGAGATTGGGATTCACATATACATACTACGATATATAAAATAGATAACTAATAAGGAACCTACTGTAGGGCACAGGGAACTCTACCTAATACTCTGTAATGACCTATATGGGAATAGAATCTTAAAAAAACTGGATATATGTGCACGTATAATTGATTCACTTTGCTGTACAGCAGAAACTAACACATTGTAGATCAGCTATACTCCAATAAAAATTAATAATAAAAAGTAAAGTAGGGCTGCATTGTTAGTTTTCTAAAGGTCTCACCTGTTTTTTTTTTTTAGAGAGTAAATTTTTTTTATGTTTATTTTTTCTTATTAGTCATCCATTTTATACACATCAGTGTATACATGTCAATCCCAATCTCCCAATTCATCACACCACAACACCCATCCCCCACTGCTTTCCCTGCTTGGTGTCCATAAGTTTGTTCTCTACATCTATGTCTGAATTTCTGCCCTGCAAACCGGTTCATCTGTACCATTTTCTAGGTTCCACATATATGCATTAATATACAATATTTGTTTTTCTCTTTCTGACTTACTTCACTCTGTATGACAGTCTCTAGATGAATCCACGTCTCTACAAATGACCCAATTTCCTTCCTTTTTATGGCTGAGTAAAATTCCATTGTATGTATATACCACATCTTCTTTATCCATTCATCTGTCAATGGCCACTTAGGTTGCTTCCATGACCTGGTTATTGTAAATAGTGCTGCAATGAACATTGGGGTGCATGTGTCTTTTTGAATTATGGTTTTCTCTGGGTATATGCCCAGTAGTGGGATTGCTGGGTCATATGGTAATTCTATTTTTAGTTCTTTAAGGAACCTCCATACTGTTCTTCATAGTGGCTGTAACAATTTACATTCCCACCAACAGTGCAAGAGGGTTCCCTTTTCTCCACACCCTCTCTAGCATTTGTTGTTTGTAGATTTTTTTGATGATGCCCATTCTAACTGGTGTGAGGTGATACCTCATTGTAGTTTTGATGTGCATTTCTCTAATAATTAGTGATGTTGAGCAGTTTTTCATGTGCTTCTTGGCCATCTGTATGTCTTCTTTGGAGAAATGTCTATTTAAGTGTTCTGCTCATTTTTGGATTGGGTTGTTTGTTTTTTTAATATTGAGCTGCATGAGCTGTTTATATATTTTGGAGATTAATTCTTTGTCTGTTGAATCATTGGCAAAATTTTCTCCCATTCTGAGGGCTGTCTTTCATCTTGTTTGTAGTTTCCTTTGCTTTGTAAAATCTTTGAATTTTCATTAGGTCCCGTTTGTTTATTTTTGTTTTTATTTCCATTGCTCTAGGAGTTGGATCAAAAAAGATCTTGCTGTGATTTATGTCAAAGAGTGTTCTTCCTATGTTTTCCTCTAAGAGTTTTATAGTGCCCAGTCTTACATTTAGGTCTCTAATCCATTTTGAGTTTATTTTTGTGTATGGTGTTAGGGAGTGTTCTAAGTTCATTCTTTTACATGTAGCTGTACAGTTTTCCCAGCACCACTTATTGAAGAGACTGTCTTTTCTCCGTTGTATATCCTTGCCACCTTTGTCATAGGTTAGTTGACCATAGGTGCATGGGTTTACCTCTGGGCTTTCTATCATGTTCCACTGATCTATGTCTGTTTTTCTGCCAGTACCATACTGTCTTGATTACTGTAGCTTTGTAGTATAGTCTGAAGTCAGGGAGTCTGATTCCTGCAGCTCCGTTTTTTTCCCTCAAGACTGCTTTGGCTATTCGGGGTCTTTTGTGTCTCTATACAAATTTTAAGATTTTTTGTTCTAGTTCTGTAAAAAATCCATTGGTGATTTGATAGGGATTGCATTGAATCTGCAGATTGCTTTGGGTAGTATAGTCATTTTCACAATATTGATTCTTCCAATCTAAGAACATGGTTTATCTCTCCATCTGTTGGTATCATCTTTAATTTCTTTCATCAGTGTCTTATAGTTTTCAGCATACAGGTCTTTTGTCTCCCTAGATAGGTTTATTCCTAGGTATTTTATTCTTTTTGTTGCAATGGTAAATGAGAGTGTTTCCTTAATTTCTCTTTCAGATTTTTCATCATTAGTGTAAAGGAATGCAAGAGTATTCTGTGCATTAATTTTGTATCCTGCTACTTTACCAAATTCATTGATTAGCTCTAGTAGTTTTCTGGTGGCATCTTTAGGATTCTCTGTGTATAGCATCATGTCATCTGCAAACAGTGACAGTTTTACTTCTTCTTTTCCAATTTGTATTCCTTTTATTTCTTTTTCTTCTCTGATTGCCATGACTAGGACTTCCAAAACTATGATGAATAATGGTGGTGAGAGTGGACATCCTTGTCTTGTTCCTGATCTTAGAGGAAATGCTTTCAGTTTTTCTCCATTGAGAATGGTGTTTGCTGTGGATTTGTTGTATATAAGCTTTCTTATGTTGAAGTAGGTTCCCTCTATGCCCACTTTCTGGAGAGTTTTTATCATAAATGGGTGTTGAATTTTGTCAAAAGATTTTTCTGCATCTATTGAGATGATCATATGGTTTTTCTTCTTCAATTTATTAATATGGTGTATCACATTGATTGATTTGCATATACTGCAGAATCCTTGCATCTCTGGGATAAATTCCACTTCATCTTGGTGTATGACCCTTTTAATGTGTTGTTGGATTCTGTCTGATAGTATTTTGTTGAGGATTTTTGCATCTATATTCATCAGTGATATTGGTCTATAATTTTCTTTTTTGGTAGTATCTTTGTCTGGTTTTGGTGTCAGGGTGATGGTGGCCTCACGGAATGAGTTTGGGAGTTTTCCTTCCTCTGCAATTTTTTGGAAGAGTTTGAGAAGGATGGGTGTTAACTCTTCTCTAAATGTTTGATAGAATTCACCTGTGAAGCCATCTGATCCTGGACTTTTGTTTGCTGGAAGATATTTAATCACAGTTTCAATTTCACTACTTGTGATTGGTCTGTTCATATTTTCTATTTCTTCCTAGTTCAGTCTTGGAAGGTTATACCTTTCTAAGAATTTGTCCATTTCTTCCAGGTTGTCCATTTTAGTGGCATACAGTTGCTTGTAGTAGTCTCTTAGTATGTTTTGTATTTCTGTCATGTCTATTGTAACTTCTCCTTTTTCATTTTTAACTTTATTGATTTGAGTCCTCACCCTCTTTTTCTTGATCAGTCTGGCTAATGGTTTATCAATTTTCTTTATATTCTCAAAGAACCAGCTTTCTGCTTTATTGATCTTTCCTATTGTTTTCTTTGTTTCTATTTTATTTCTGCTCTGATCTTGATGATTTCTTTCCTTCTACTAACTTTGGGTTTTGTTTGTTCTCCTTTCTCTAGTTCCTTTAGGTGTAAGTTTAGATTGTTTATTTGAGATTTTTTCTTGTTCCTTGAGGTAGGCTTGTATAGCTATAAACTTCCCTCTTAGAACTGCTTTTGCTGTATCCCATAGGCTTTGGATCATCGTGTTTTCATTGTCATTTGTCTCTAGTATTTTTTATTTCCTCTTTGATTTCTTCAGTGATCTCCTGGTTATTTAGTAATGTATTGTTTAGCCTCCATGTGTTTGTGTTTTTTACATTTTTTTCCCTGTAATTGATTTCTAATCTCATAGCATTGTGGTCAGAAAAGATGCCTGATATGATTTCAATTTTCTTAAATTTACTGAGGCTTGATTTGTGACCCAAGATGTGATCTATCCTGAAGAATATTCCATGTGCACTTGAGGAGAAAATGTAATCTGCTGTTTTTGGATGGAATGTCCTGTAAATATCAATTAAATCGATCTGATCTATTGTGTCATTTAAAGCTTGTGTTTCCTTATTAATTTTCTGTTTGGATGATCTGTCCATTGGTGTAAGTGAGGTGTTAAATTCCCCCACTATTATTGTATTACTGTCGATTTCCTCTTTTAGAGCTGTTAGCAGTTGCCTTATGTATTGATGGGCTCCTATGTTGGGTGCATATATATTTATAACTGGTATATCTTCTTGGGTTGATCCCTTGATCATTATGTAGTGTCCTTTCTTGTGTCTTATAACATTCTTTATTTTAAAGTCTATTTTATCTGATATGAGTATTGTTACTCCAGCTTTCTTTTGATTTCCATTTTCATGGAACATTTTTTCCATTCTCTCACTTTCAGTCTGTATGTGTCCCTAGGTCTGAAGTGGGTCTCTGGTAGACAGCATATATATGGATCTTGTTTTTGTATCCATTCAGTAAGCCTGTGTCTTTTGGTTGGAACATTTAATCCATTCACGTTTAAGGTAATTATAGATATGTATGTTCCTATTACCATTTTCTCAATTTTGGGGTGTTTGTTTTTGTAGGTCCTTTTCTTCTCTTGTGTTTTCCACTTAGAGAAGTTCCTTTAGCATTTGTTGTAGAGCTGGTTTGGTG
This sequence comes from Delphinus delphis, assembly GCF_949987515.2. Taxonomy (NCBI): domain Eukaryota; kingdom Metazoa; phylum Chordata; class Mammalia; order Artiodactyla; family Delphinidae; genus Delphinus; species Delphinus delphis. The sequence goes on from NC_082686.1 coordinate 136,399,119, forward strand.
GTGCTGAATTCTCTTAGCTTTTGCTTGTCTGTAAAGCTTTAGATTTCTTCATCAAATCTGAATGAGATTGTTGCTGGGTAGAGTAATCTTGGTTGTAGGTTCTTCCTTTTCATCACTTTAAGTATATCATGCCACTGCCTTCTGGTTTGTAGAGTTTCTGCTGAGAAATCAGCTGTTAATTTTATGGGAGTTCCGTTGTATGTTATTTGTCATTTTTCCTGTTCTGCTTTCAGTAATTTTTCTTTGTGTTTAATTTTTGCCAATTTGATTACTCTGTGTCTCAGCATGTTTCTCCTTGGGTTTATCCTGTATGGGACTCTCTGCACTTCCTGGACTTGGGTGGCTATTTCCTTTCCCATGTTAAGGCAGTTTTCGACTATAATCTCTTCAAATATTTTCTCCTGTCCTTTATCTCTCTCCTCCTTCTTGGACCCCTATAATGCGAACGTTGTTGCATTTAATCTTGTCCCAGAGGTCTCTTAGGCTGTCTTCATTTCTTTTCATTATTTTTTCTTTATTTTGTTCTGCAGCAGTGAATTCCACCATTCTGTCTTCCAGGTCACTTATCCATTCTTCTGCCTCAGTTTTTCTGCTATTGATTCCTTCTAGTGTATTTTTCATTTCAGTTATTGTATTGTTCATCTCTGCTTGCTTGTTCTTTAATTCTTCTAGATCTTTGTTAAACATTTCTTGCATCTTCTTGATCTTTGCCTCCATTCTTTTTCCGAGGTCCTGGATCACTATCATTATTCTGAATTCTTTTTCTGGAAGATTGCCTATCTCCACTTCATTTAGTTGTTTTTCTGGGGTTTTATCTTCTTACTTCACCTGGTACATAGCCCTCTGCCTTTTCATCTTGTCTATCTTTCTGTGAATGTGGTTTTTGTTCCACAGGCTGCAGGATTGTAGTTCTTCTTGCTTCTGCTGTCTGCCCTCTGGTGGATGAGGCTATCTAAACTCACCTGTCTTCATCAAGTCTTGGTCACATGGTACCATTGGCTGGGTGTCCACACTCTGAGATGGAGTGAGCATGCAGACAGTTTGTTAGGGCATGTTCTCAGGAAACATACCCATAGAAGAGAAGGGAAAGAAGGAGGTGACCTGTGATGAGGATTCAACAAAAGCCTCAGCCAACCCAAAGGGAGCTGTGTTGTGGGCCCTTCCCAGTTGTTCTGACTTGGGCTGAGTGGCCAGGTCTTTATATATGCCTGTCAGCCAGCCACTGAATGATATGGGTCAGCTGCCTTTGTGGGCAGAGGATTACCAAGAGAAGTCTCTGGAGACTCCCAGCCATGGAAAGAAGACACCCCTCATTCCTGAAGTAAATTCTGGATGGATCATCAGTGTCAAGTGCTACATGTAATAAGTGTATGGTTAACTTGTCTTCAAATTCAGACCTATCTGACTCTAAGCACCTGTTTTGTCCCTGACACTATTATGCCTATCTGAATGCACAGGGAATACTGTTTATGACTGTTACCAAAGTTTTAACCTCTCTAACCTGGCTTCAGAGTACCATAAAGAGCAAAACATATGCTCAAGTAGATGTCTGTCTTGGCTGCAACAATTGTGAACTAGATATGTGGAGGGGCATATTTTTTCCCTCCACATTCCAGATATAATGAAGTCATTCAGAGAAATCACCCTGAGCTGCAGGCACATGGAGGTGTACACCAAGGCTGTGTTGCAAGCAGGCAGCCCTGGGGTCTTTCCTGATTCCTGGGAAGTGCTCTGCAGAGATGAGAGCTGGGTTACTAGTAAACTCCCTTTAGCTCTTGCTTCCCAACGTAAAAGGGGCATTCACAGCTTTGCAAGGGAACAAGGTCACTGCTTCTAGATATAGGCTTTTGTTTTCCCCCAAGAGGTGCCAGATGGCTGAAGATTTACTGCAGGGAAGCCAGGGTAAGTTAACAATGATTCTTGAATCTTTCCCCTGGCCAGTGGAGAGTGAGCTGAAAGAGAGAAGCCAGGCATTATCCAAACCAGAATATGGTGTCTGTAGGTTGGGTTACTTTACAAGCAGAGCCTGAGACTTAAGTGCAGGTGGATTTGGAGGGGAGAGGGGGAGGGGGAGGTTATCCCAGGAAACAAGAGAGAAAGATAAGGAGAATAAAACAAGAAAAGAGCTTTAAAAGGTGTCTGTTGTTCGAGCTGGTTATTGCTGTGGGCAAGTGGCACTCAATCCTGCTGAAGACAGTTTGAGAAACCTTGCAGAATGTACCTCAGAATTGCCCCACCAAAGAATGGGTGCTTGGGGCATTTTTTGTAGGGACTCCAATCTCCCATTGTGTAATAGTGTCCTCTGGGGAAATTAATTCTCCCACACTCTTGACCAAGTTCCCTTGGTTTTAGAAAAATGCTGATCTGTGCTTTGTGACTACCTAGGGGGTGGGATATGGAGGGTGGGAGGGAGACGCGAGAGGGAGGAGATATGGGGATATATGTATATGTATAGCTGATTCACTTTGTTATAAAGCAGAAACTAACCAAAAAAAAAAAAAAAAAGTGTTGAGGAAGAATGGTGGTGTGAGAGGAGCTGTCCACCACAGCGGCTGCTGAAACCAGACAAGGCTGAGGAAATATTGTGTAGAGCTCCAAACATGTCTGCTACAGCTGCTGGTTGTCTGGGCAGATATCTGGATGGTTGTTTGAAGGATGAGCTCTCTCAAGAGCAGGAGTGAAGAAGAGGCCACCTGGATTGTCACATCTGCTCTTCAATGTTTCTGTTCTCTGATGCTCACAGGAGCATCCTTCTGTGTCCACATTAACAAATATTCGCACCTTTAGGAATCATTTCTCTAAGACATTTGTGCATTTCTTGCTTTCAGTTCTGGCTCAGTCCTCTAAGATGCAGAGTAATTTACCTGAACCGGGTCTCTCTTCTCATCCCCAGTAAATATCATCTCCTACTCCTGCCAAGAGGAGCAGACGTCAGGAGATCGTAAGAGTAAACGGCATTTGTGAAGCTGGGGAGGTTTCTCCAAACTACACAGGTTTTAAAGGATTGGTTTGATCCGTACTTTTAGGAGCCTATAATCAATAGAAATGTCATTTTAGTGAGCTTTCATTTTGTCTTCTGATTGTCTGTCTTGGATACTGAGAAGGGTCTCTGGATTTAGCCTTCACCACTAACTTTGCTGCTTCTTTGGGTTTCTGTACGTCTTCTCTCTAAATTCTATGATTTCATTTTGTATCAAGGAACGGCCTTCTGTTTTATTCATTTTCAGTCACTCAGGCAGTTGAGATATGACATTTCGCTTATTTTGTATTCATTGAATATAATTCAGTAGAGGGTGGAGAGAGAGCTAAACCCTAAGACCAAATGCCTTTTCATTGCAAACCAGTTGGCTTTTCTCCTACTGTTTGAAAACCTCCGATAACATTCATGCTTCCAGATTTCTCCTTCCTTACCTTTTTTTTGGCTATTTCGCTGCATTGAACCTTGAAATGCATTTTTTTCAACACAGAAAACAAGGCTGCCTCCTCTGGCTCATGTCTAGCAAAGGAAAATACACACGAGGGTAAGTTTTAGTCCTCCTTCCTTTTTAGGTGTTAAATGTATGATGCTAAATAAGATGGTTCAGACCCTAAGACTCAAATGCTGGCTATCCCTCGTTATTCAATAAAGGACATAATACCTAATTAAAAAAAAACAATGATCTAGATTGCTTTGTATAAGTCTCACAGCATTCCTGTAACTGCTATGGCTAGCACCATCTACAGATCGAGGAACTGAGGCATGTAGACATTAGGTAACACTCCTACAGTCTACACAGCTGCTAAGTAGGAGAGCCAGGATTCAAGCACAAGCAGTATGGCTTTAAAAACCAATGCCCTTTGCTACCATCTTGTCCTGCCTCTTAGCTAAAGTTCTCTCTATAAAAGTCTTTGACATGAATTCACTGCTACCTTGGCAAGCTATAAGGGAGTTAAGGATACTAACATTTTTTTAATACAAACTGTTTAAATTTGTTTGCAAATTAGCAGTAAAGCAAGAAAATGTTTGATGATGCTCGTCTTTGCATACATGATCTAATTTCAGAAATCCTGATTTTCCCACAAATCAGAGTCCGAGGATGTGCCTGTGTATTTTCCTATGATACTGCCAAGTACCCCAAATATGAGGGCTGCAGTTTGGAGCTATTTTCAGTCATAATAAAATGTGACTAAAATAAGAATTCTGTTAGTGAGCTTTGACCTGTTAACATCGTAAAATCACCAGCAAACCTCCCTAACACAGCTAATATTAGCAGCACATCAGAGTGCCTGCATAATGCAATTCCAGTCCAATTCTTTTTTTCCTGTTTTAAATATGTAATGAATCTTATAGCACACTAGATGGCAGCCTTGCCACATGAGCCTTGGACTTAAGCGCAGTCCTTGAGAACTAACGTGAGAACGGTTCCTATTTCAAAGTAGTAGAATGTTTAACAAGATGTGAATACAGGGCTCCTAACGAGTCTACTTCTTTGACTTCAGGATCTGTGGAAGAAAAGAATAACATAGAGGTGAGAGAATTATCCTCCACTCAGCAGCTCAAGAGGAATCAACAGAGGTTGTCCTAGAGAGACTTTTCCCTGCGAGGGTAGGAAAGGTCACTTTCTGCACAGTTGGAATCATTGTAGAAAGCGTCTTTGGGGACCCATTAGAAAAATATTTGTAATTATACACTGACAGAGCTGATTTCTTGTAGCTCTTAAGTTACATGTTAAATTTGTAACCACATATAATTATACGACTGTAAGATAAAATATTGCTGAACATTGTGCGTATATGTACGTATAAATTTTTTCTTCAAAACCTTCATTTTTTCTAAAACATAAGAGATTTGAGAGACGAATAAAAAGTTAATAGTCTCAACGTTATTTGTGACAGCAAAGAAACAAACACATATGCATTAATAAGAGAGTAATTAATTAAATGCTGCAGGGTTTCAAAGTCCTAAATAGGCAGCAAAAAGAATGAAGTGGACCTCTCTACAGTTTTCTACTGTAGAAAGATCTCCAGGACACTACTAAATGAAAATCAGAAGACAAGTTGGAAAAATTAAATCCAATTAACATGGCAAAAAAAAAAAAGTTAATAGTCTCAATATTATTATAGATGGTCCTTTAGTTGCTTAACATCTATCTTTTCCCTCATCCCCGAAATGCCTCCTCTAATCTTTACCGTTGTTAAACTCAGTCTAAGGCCAATGTTCTATACCAACCCCCCAGCTAGCATGCCCTCCTCGCCGTTGGATCGAAGTTGAAAGAATAAGAAGGAGAAAAGGAACTTCCTCTCTCACATGAGTCCAGAGTGACAGACATATTCCTGCCATCCCACCGGGAAACCTTGACCACATTGTCCTGTAGACACAAAGACTGCTTCAGGCAAATTAGCCATTAAACAGGCTTTTGCGGGTTGGCTTGGGAACCAACTACCACATATGTGCTTGTGAGAAATAGATTCACTGAGCAGTGCAAACTGTTCAAACAATGGGGCTACAAACAGCTCCTAGATTGCAGCCTAAAAGTAATGTTTATGTCTTTCATTTTCTGTTGGCTTCCTACAGTTTTAATCAGATCTCCCAAGTCAGATGGCTGTGGATGTTCCAATTTATTTATTAACTATTTATTAACAAGGCGATAATTATGACATAGATTCAGTAGGACAATACAGTTTTATGATTATCTTCTTAGAAATAAAAACAAAAAGCTTTCTGTAAAACCCTGCTTGGGGGTGCGGGGTGTGTGTTTTATACAATGTAAAGACAAGTGATTCTGAAAAATCACCATCAAACTTTACTAAGAGATTCAACAAGGTCTTTATATACAACATATTTGCAACTCACTTGAATAATTATAGACTTTTTAAATTTTTATTTTATTTATTTTTATTTTTGTCTGTGTTTGGCCTTCGCTGCTGCGCGCGGGCTTTCTCTAGTTGCAGCGAGCAGGGGCTACTCTTTGTTGCGGTGCGCGGGCTTCTCATTGCGGTGGCTTCTCTTGCTGCAGAGCACGGGCTCTAGGTGCGCAGGCTTCAGTGGTTGTGGTGCGCGGGGTCTAATGTGCAAGCTCAGTAGTTGTGGCGCACGGGCTTAGTTGCTCCGCAGCCTGTGGTATCTTCCTAGACCAGGGCTCGAACCCGTGTCCCCTGCACTGGCAGGCGGATTCTTAACCACTGTGCCACCAGGGAAGCCCTCTCAGAACATTTGAATTGAGGGAACAGATGCAAAGAAGTTGAGGGTCTTGTTCAAGAGTATACGGTGAATTCCCCAGCCAGGATTCAAATCAGGTTCTCTTGCGTTAGTGCCCAGGGTGCTTTTACTGATGAGGGTCATGAATGAATGCCTGGACGCTTTCTCAGTTTTAAAACTAAACATCACCTAAGTACTCCCTGAGTGCCTAAGCCAGAAGACTTGCAAATTGTGACAAAAACTGCCCTGTCAAGGGAAACTGACTCCCATAACTGTGACTGCATCAGCTATGTGTTTAGTTTATACAAAGTTTCTCTGATATTTGGAGAAGAAGCATTCACAATCAAAATAGTTAGGTTTTTGGCTATGTGGTTACATATAAAGGAATAAACCAGTCCCTAGAATCATTTATATTTGCTCTTGATTGTACCAAGAAGTCAGCAGAACAAAAATGCTAACCAATGGTGGCTCTATTAGGTTCTGCCTATTCCAATTTATCTTCTAACTCCTTGATCCCCAAAACTGGATGGGTCAACTATAGTTCCCAAGACAGGGCAAGTCAGTGTCAAGTGTCTCAGCCCTGTTATGTGGCGGTGTTTGGGGGGAAAGCCTACTTTCCAGGACCTAAATCAAAACCCTTAATAACCTAACCTAGCGAGAATGGTTTCCAGGTCTGTGGCAATTTTAACATGAATGTGTATGAAAGCCAAACTTTGCCCATACTTGTGAAAGATGAGGAATCTGATAGAGTAAGAAGAATTTCTGCTCCAGAGATGAAGCTAGATAGACATCGCCAGGTCCCACAGCCGAGTCAGAACTCCTTGCTGGCCAAACCTCTACCACTATGGCCCAATCCCAAGAACTGAAACTCTCTTCGAGCCTCTGCTCTATTCTTTCTGGTTCCATGATGCCCACTCCTCTAACCCTAGGACTGGATTCTGCCTGTCTTCTCTTCTAAAAGGCTAGGACTCTATCCACACTCTCCAGCCCTTAGATGAAGCTTCAGAGCTATATTTATTATACAAATCAGTATACATTTAAGATTAAAAAGGAACACGATTAACATACGTAGGAAATGGGAATAAGCTAATATAGTCCTGGGTCCACCAGGAAAAACTACCCTCTATCTATCGCCAGCCCAGCTTGGGAATGAGACTGTATCTGGGATCTACAGTTAACATATACCTTTCTTGCTGGATGTCTAGTATGAGGACCACCTGACCCACTTTGATGCATGCCATACCCTTTGCACATGGTACTAGGAATTGCCTGATCACTCTCATTACAGGCTATTCCTGTAGGTTAGTTTTTCTGAGTTTGTGGGATATACTTGCTAGGTCATCCCCATTTTGAACACGTCTTCATCTTAAATCCATGCCTGTTAAGATACGTAATGAGACAGTGTCCCCCAACAAAATGCATTTAATTACCCTTACCTTTATTTTTGTGGATGCCTCATGACTGGCAAGTATCTGTATTTATATTCAACAGGTATTTGCTGAGAGTCTATGATAAGCAAGACATTTAAAAGGAAGGGAGATAGATAAATCAGTAAGAAAAGAAGAAACTTCAGTGTTTACAGAACTTTGTGTCACTAAAAGAAGTTCAGGTAAGGGGCATCTACCTTTATAGTAGAGAGGTTAAAATTCAAGATTCAGCTAAGCCAACCATTAGCTGTATCAGTCATTCCCAATAGAACACACACAGTACATTCATATTAGAATAATTTTAAAGATGTTTTTAGGAAAGAACTCATTACAAAGACACATGCAGGGAGAAGGGGAACCACAAGGGTAAGCAAGAACCTGGTGGCAGCTGCAGTTCCTACTTGCACATTACCCCAGGACAGGGTTTATTGAGCTATGACAGTTTCTGGGACAGCACAGTGGAAGACACTCAAGAGACCAGAATGCCACCAAAAACAAAAACAAAAAGAATTTATTACTCACAGGTCCCAGAGAGGAAACCACAGCAGACCTTGCAGGGCCAACGGGAAGTTAGGTGATACCAGGGCTCAGTCATGAGATGAGGAGGGATAGGAAGGGAACTGTGGGCTGGGATCTTTATTGGGGTCCAGCCCACTAGCCAAATGGGCTCCTGGGCTCATGGGGGATTCGTTAGTTGAAAGCAGGTTGTCCCAAAGGGACTGACTCTCTGGTGGGAAGTTGAGCATTCTGCCGTCAGCTGTCCATCTTTTTGGCAGGTAAGAGCAGAATCAGTGTTTTCAGGTTAAGTCAGGATGCGCACCTTATCTAAGTAGGGCAGTGAAAGGGAAGTTTGGTTTTTTTAACTGAGTTGCTTAAAGACCCACAAAATGGATGCCAAGGCAGCGCAAGGAATAACTAACAGAATTTGACGTCCCCAGTACTAGACTGCAAGGGATGAGAGGAGAAGCAGTGGTGAATATTAACTACATATTTATTTGGAACCCAGGAGAGGGGGCCACCTTGAGAGCAGCAGTATCTGGAGCTGAAGGTCACAGCCTGAGGCACCTTCTCAGAAAGGAAACCAGAGGAGTGAGTCCTCTGACCTCCGCATTCTCCCTCCCTCTGAAGTCCTTCTGGGGTCCCCAAGTGGCTAACATAACTGCACACTGGACAGCAGTAGAGCTGGCTGATGATGTAGTCCGTGCAGGTCAGCACCCACAGGAAGCGAGTATGGAGGAGGCATGTTGAAAGTAGACCTGGGAATGAGGCGACGAATGAAAGATATCTGCACCTACAGCATTAACAATGCGGCATCACGAACAACTGCAGGCTTGCCTGAGTAACATGACATCTCAGAATCTGAAAATAGACTTATTCCTGGCATCCCACTGGAGATGCGGTTGGAAATAAAAAAGTCACAAGGGCACAGCTTGTCTCTCCCGTGATGTCTGGAGCATCAGTTGGAAAGGCTTTGAGGGGTGACTTGATATCTGGGGACTAGAATCATCTGCTCACCTAGCCACGTGTCTGGTAGTTGATTTTGGCTATGGACTGAGACCTTAACTGGGGCTCTCAAGGAGAACACCTGTGCATGTAGCATCTTCATGTGGACTGGGCTTTTGCACAGCTTGGTGGCTGGATTCCAAGAGCAAATGTCCCCAAAGAGAATCAAGTTGAAGCTGTTTCAACTTTCATAAATTAGCCTCAAATACCACATAGCATCCCTTATACAATCACAAGTTTGCCCAAATTCAAGGGGAAAGAATATAAATCCTACCTCTTCATGGACGGTGTGGGATGAGAGAGAATGTGTTCATCCCTGGAAAATGCAATCTGCCAAACTAGGTCAACAGAATTCCTTATCTTTCTTTTAATATCATCATCTAAATGTCTTATATGCTTTTTAAAATAAGCATTGAATTAGCATACATAATTTGATTGACTGTATTCTTTGGACATTATTTATTCGGTCATGCCCTATACACACAAGTATAACATTGGCAGGAGGAGCAAAGCTATTTTTTTAAATATGTTTGTGATTCTGTATAGTATTTTATATACATACATAATTTTATATTTATAGTATCATATATTATAATTTTATAATATTAAATGATTGACATAATATAATTATAAATCCTGACCCTCCATCCATAATTTGATGTATTGAGCACCTCTAAAAAAGTGTCATATGTCTTTTCAGACATTTAAAATATTGGGTTACAGTCAATCATTAGTTTTATAAGGTGGGATATATATTTGAGAAATTGTATGTTATATTGGGTATTGTTTTGAAATGGTTGTGGTAAGGGAAAAACATTTTGTATTTCTGCATAAAGTGCAGGATGGAGCATATAGTTGTGCAGTGGTAAAATCTAATTCAAATATAGAGAATTTGAGTCATAAGCTGGATATATTCCATATCTCTGAAAGTGACCCATGGCTTGCTCTGTGGACTGTTCCATTGTGACGGGAAAAAATTTTCCCTTGGGGTTGGATTAAGTTCTGTTAAAGGGATGACTCAAAATATAAAAATATGGGCAAAATTAACCCACTATTGGGTTGGCCAAAAGGTCATTTGGGTTTTTTGTAACATCTTATGGAAAAACCCAAACGAACGTTTTGGCCAACCCAATATATTGTCTTATTTGACACTGGTAAATGACAGTTCTCCTCTTAAGGAGAACAATGCATGATCAGGGCTGAAAGGTAAGCAAAGTCTGAATAAAACTTGTTTGAACAAAGATGTTAGGGCAGTGATGTAGAGTAAAAATAAGCTGATAAAACAAGGGAAATAAATTTGATAGAGGATTTGGTTATATGATCAAGAAAATATAAATGCTTTCATGAAAAGAAGAGCTTGAAATGTATTTGTTGGAACTCTGCAAATAAGTAATTACTAAATATTACCATAAAAATCAAGAAAATAATAGACAATCTGGATAGGCTAATACATATTAATGAAACTGAATCAGTAATTAATAATTTCAGTAATAATCAGTAATTTCCAAAACAGAAAGCACTAGGCCCAGATGGATTCACTGAGGAATTCTACCAAATGTTTAAGGAAGAAATTATACCAATTTTCTATCATCTCTTCTAGAAGACAGAGCTGAGGGCCTAAGTCGTTTTATGAGGCCAACATTACCTTAATACCGAAACCAGACAAAGATATTACAAGAAAAGAAAATGACAGACCAATATCTCTCATGAACTTAGATGAAAAAATCCTCAACAAGATATTAGCAAATCAAATCCAGCTAGGTACAAAAAGAATTACATACCATGACGAAGCAGGGTTTATCTCAGGTATGCAAGGCTGGTTCAACATATGAAAATCAGTTAATGTAATCCATCACAAAAACAAGCTAAAGAAGAAAAATTGCATGATCTTATCAATAGTTGTAGAAAAGCATTTGACAAAATCCGACACCCATTTATGATATAAACTCTTCACAAAACAGTGAAGAAAACAAGAACTTTCTCAACCTGGTAAGGAGCATCTACAAAACACCTAGAGCTAACATCACACTTAATGATGAGAAACTCAAGGATTTCCCATTAAGACTAGGCACAAGGCAAGGATGATTCCTCTCATCCCTGCTTTTCAACATAGTACTGGAAGTCCTAGCTAATGTAATAAGACAGGAAAAGGAAATAAAACATATACAGACTGGGGAGGAAGAAATAAAACTGTCTTTGTTGTAGATGACATGATCGTCTGCATAGAAAATATGAAAAAATCAACCAAAAAACTCCTGGAACTAATAAGCAATTATAACTAGGTTGTGGGATACAAAGTTAGTGTACAAAAGTCTATTGCTTTCCTATATACACAGCACAGCAAAGAACAAGTGGAATTTGAAATTAAAAGCATGATACCATTTATATTAGCACCCCCCAAATGAAATAGATATAAATCTAACAAAATATGTACAAACTTTTATGAGGAAAACTACAAAACTCTGGTGAAATAAATCAAAGAAGAATTAAATAAGTAGAGATATACTCCATGTTCATGCACAGAAAGACTCAATACTGTCAAGAGGTATGTTCTTCCCAATAGGGTCTATAGATTCACTGCAATCCCAATCAAAATCCAAGCAAATTATTTTGTGGGTATTGAGAAACTGATTATAAAGTTTATACACAGAAGCAAAAGACCTAGAATAGCCAACACAGTATTGAAAGAGAAGAAAAAGTTCAGAGAACTGACACTACCTACCTAACTTCCAGATTCACTATAAAGATATGGTAATCAGGACAGTATGGTATTGGCAAAAGAAAAGACAAATAGATCAATCCAGAAATAGACCTATATAAATACAGTCAAGTGGTCTTTAACAAAGGAGCAAAGGCAATACAGTGGAGAAAAAATAGTCTTTTCAACAAATAGTGCTGGAACAACAGAACATTCACAGGCAAAAGGAATCTAAATACAAAACGTACACCCTTCTTCACAAAATTTAACTCAAAGTGTATCACACATCTAAAAATAAAACACAAAAATAAGAATCTACTAAAACATAACATAGGAGAAATTCTAGGTAATCTTATATATGATGATGACTTTTTAGATACAACACCAAAGGTGTGACCTGTAAAAGAAATAATTGATAAACTAGACCTCATTAAAATTAAAAATGCCTGCCTTGGGAAAGGAAACATCAAGAGAATGAAAAGACAAACTATTGACTAGGAAAAATCATTTCCAAAAATCATATCTGATAAAGACATATTATCCAAAATATACAAAGAATTATTAAAACTCAACATTAAGAAAATGAACAATCCAATTTAAAAATGGGCAAGAGAGCTTCCCTGGTGGCACAGTGGTTGAGAATCTGCCTGCCAATGCAGAGGACACGGGTTTGAGCCCTGGCCTGGGAAGGTCCCACATGCCGTGGAGCAACTAGGCCCGTGAGCCACACTACTGAGCCTGCGCATCTGGAGCCTGTGCTCCGCAACAAGAGAGGCCGCGACAGTGAGAGGCCCACGCACCACGATGAAGAGTGGCCCTCGCTTGCCGCAGCTAGAGAAAGCCCTCGCACAAAAATGAAGACCCAACACAGCCAAAAATAAATAAATAAATAAATAAAATTTAAAAATTAAAAAAAATTTAAAAAATTAAAATGGGCAAGATACCTGAACAGATACCTCACCAAAGAAGACATACACATCACAAATAAGCATATGAAAAGATATTCAACATCATATGTCATTAAGGAATTATCAAATTAAAATAACCATGAGATACCACTACACACCTATCAGAATGGCCAAAGTCCAAAACACTGACGACACCAAAAGCTGACAAAGGTGTGGAACAGCAAGAACTTTTATTCATTGCTGGTGGGAATGAAAAATGGTACATGCACTTTGGAAGAGAGTTTGGCAGCTTCCTACAAAAAAGAAAAACACTCTTACAACCCAGCAATTGCACTCTTTGGTATTTACCCAGATGAGCTGAAAAATTATGTCTATACAAACTGCATAAGAATGTTTATGGTAACTTGATTCATAATTGCCAGAACTTGGAAACAACCAAGATGTTCTTCAGTAAGTGAATGGGTAAATAAACTGTGGTCCATCCAGGCAATGGAATATTAATCAGTGCTAAAAAGAAATGAGCTATCAAGCCAGGAAAAGACAAGGAGGAAACTTAAATGCATATAACTAAGCCAATATGAAAGGGCTACCTATTGTATGATTCCAACTAAATGACATTCTTGAAAAGGCAAAACCACGGAGATAGTAAAAAGATCAGTGGTTGCCAGGGTTAGGAGAGAGGAAGGGATAAATAGGTGGAGAACAGATGATTTTTAGGGCAGTGAAACTATTCTGTACGATGCTATAATGGTGGATACATGTTATACATTTGTCAAAACCCATAGAATGTCCAACACCAAGAGTGAACCCTAATGTAAACTGTGAACTTTGGGTGATAATGTTGTGTCAATGTATGTTCATCAGTTGTAACAAATGTACCACTCTGGGGCAGGATATTGATAGTGGAGGAGGTGATGCACCTGTGGGGACAGAGGCTCTATGGAAATTCTCTGTACTTTGTGCTCAATTTTGCTATGAACCTAAAACTCCCCTAAAGATAAAATCTATTTTAAAAATCAAGAAGAGGTTAAGCAGTATAGATAGTAATATGATGTTGCTGGAATATTTATCCAGTTTTGTGTTAAACGGAAATTGTGATACCCCAGTGAGTGGGTACACCACTGCCACCACCCTGGAAATTAAACCAAAGTCATCTGACCTCAGGCAGCAGGGTATGCTAAACCTAGTTTCTAAAGCTTTGGAAGTTTCTGTAATAAGTTCTGACTCAGAGTTGGAGGAGGGACTGATACATGGCTTAGGCAAAGCCAGCTTCTCCGCCACTTTATTTTCCAAGGGACAGTTTCCAAGCATGCAGGGGAGACCCTATTCACTGGGTTCTTCCGTGTTAGTGTTGGCTTGGTGGATGACACGGGACCAGATGCCCCCATCATTTGAAAGGAGTTTTGCCATAAAATGGAAAACACACAACAAAACAACACTTTCATGGTCATATTATGTTTCCCCTTGAACCCACAAGGGGTGTGCGTAGTTTCATCAGTAAATAAAGAAAATGTAGCTTAATATTGGGCATTTGAAACTGAATTTCCCATTGCCTTGAAAAAGTGTCTTCTCTATATAGGTGGTACCTTAAAGGAAGAAAGACCTTTGAAAGGGAAAGAATATCACTTGCAATTTTTACAAACAGCATTTCTAGTGTATGAAAAATAGCTTTAGATTCATATGTTCATAGTCTCTTATGACTTTGAAAATAGCATTATGGAGCAAAGACTTTTCATATGTAGATATTATATTTTAAATATTTAGATAAAATCCAATGACACACATAAGTGACTTATAAGTAATGTATAAAAACAGACAGCATCACCAATTTGATGGATACTAAGAATCCTGATTTGGAAGTTGGCTCAGTGAGCTACACGTTATTCTCATTTTCAATTGGTACATTTAATAGCCCTATTGTCCCTGGAAAATTGCTTCCTTTTTGAATGGCTAGAGAACAAGCTTAAGTCTTTTCAATTTGGATTCAGGAAGATGCTAATGTATTTGCTTGAAAGAATATACTTTCCTGGGGTCTAAACAATCAGGTTTTCCTTTTGTCAGCTGTGATTCTATGAAGGTATTTTCCTCAGGCTAAGTTTTCTTGACTGCGGCTCCCCACTCTCAGGGGTAACTCAAGCCATCTCTCTCACCCTCACTCTACCCCAGAGAAAGAGAGAGGCAAATCTAATGTGGATTAAAGGTATACAGTGAAATGCAAGGGAAGGTGGGATCACCATAGTTCACTTCCCCCCGAGGGGGGGGAACCCCTACCCTGGCACAATTCTAGGATTGCCTGCCACCTACCTGGGCACTGCCTTAATGGTTGTTCTGACTGGTCTGGTCTTGCCTACTCATGAAAGGCAGCCCCAAACTCTGAGAACAACTCTGCTGCTACTTTATCTTTATTTTTTTAATTTAAAAAATCAGTCAGCCTCAGCAAATCCTCTGATTAGTCCCCTTCTGACATACTTCTCCTGTGCCCATATCAATAGGCTCAAATAAAGGAGACAGGTCTACAGCAAATCATAGTTTATGAAGTAGTCTCACATATTCTCTTCTGGTCAGGGGCCCATTATCTCCATTTATCTTTTGCAAAAGGAAGACTCAGGGTCCAAGAAGGTTACAAGGTTTATCTCAAGGCCACACGGGAAACAAACTGCAGAGCCAGCACGGGAGACCAGCCCTTCCAACATCTTGTTTCTGGTTCTCAAATTGAGCAGATATTACTATCACCTGGAGGACTTGTTAGACCATCGGTCTCAAAGGGCCATAAGCAACATTTCTGAGCCTGCAGGTCTTGGGTGGATCCAAGCATCTGTCTTTCAAACAAGTTCCCAAGTGACGCTGATGCTGCTTGTCTGGGGACCACACTCTGAGAACCACTACAACATGCTACAAGCACATGTCTACATCAATTGCATGCCCCTCACTTCAGACCCAGATAAATTGCATAAAATAAAAACAAATGTGTGATAAAAAGAAGAAGAGGAGAGAATCCAAATCTCTTGAGGCTTGTCACCTCCCTTCTCCTGGCCCCTCACTACGGAGTCCAGATTTTGTCTTCATTGACATTGTACCGTCATGTCCTGAGATTTAAGTGGTCACAGCCAGAGGCTGTGGGGAGGGGAGAGTAGATGGGCTTTGTGTTGACAAAATGCATTTCCAGGATGTGATCATTTTGGTCTTTTATGTCGATTTCATTACATGCTGTTCTCCCAGCAGGCTTTCGTCATCTGGCCTCCACAGGAAACTCCAGCTTGATTCTAAGAGTGAGGTAAGTCTTTATTTTTAGCAAGGAACTATCCACCATTGCTAAATGTGTGTGGTTTTCCTTTAGATTTAAACGTGGATTAATTTAAAGGCACTGAAACCAAAGGAAAAAGTAATAGTCCTGTTTGTTGTGGGGCATACTGTTTTATTAGGCATCAGGGAAATTGATCAGTTGAAATTTCAAACATTTTTCAAAGCAAAAATACTATGAGCTCAGGGAGTCACTCGAATTTTAATTCCAGAGCAGCCTAGTAATACAGAGCACTGACTATGTGCCAGGCACCATTTGATATATACCCATGTACATTAATTTTTGTAACATCCTCAGCAATTCTAAGAAGCTGGTACTATAAATATCTCCATTTTAGAGATGAGGAAACTGAGATCAGAAGGGATGAGGCAACCTACCTGTGATCACACAGATGATTGAGAGGTAGGGTTCGAACCCACATTCAGTCTGGATTCTGTGCTAGGGCTCTGAACCTCGATCTTGTCACTCAATGACCCAAGCTTTCTGGAATGAATTCAAAAGGAAAAGAAAAAATAGGAATGAGAAGACAGAGCCCAGGTTTGATGCTACCCCAGGACTGTGCAGGCAAAAGGCGGGAACTTTCATCTTGATTGTGTTGACTTGATACTGGGAACCAATAGTCTGGGTTGAAGATGGGTAATCTCAGACCCTGTAGGATCCTTGATACTTTTAGTCTGTCTAGTTAAAATGCCTTAACAACAAAAACAACAGCAATGAAAATAGCAAATTGGTGCATAGTAATGGGAAAATCACACCAAATGAAATAACATGACTTATATAGAGATAACTAAGGAGGAAAAAGTTCTGTTTCACCTGATGGGTCTTAGTTTGGTTAGTATGTATGTCTGCTATCAATCATTTATCCTTTGAAAGAAAAAAATCATTAAGATGACCCATCTTTGTGAAGTAAGTCAGAAGGAGAAAAACAAATTCCACATGCTAACATATATATGGAATCTAAAAAAACAAAACAAAAGGAAATGATTCTGAAGAACCTAGGGGCAGGACAGGAATAAAGATGCAGACATAGTGAATGGACTTGAGGACACAAGAGAGGGGGAAGGGTAAGTTGGGACGAAGTGAGAGAGTGGCATGGACATATATACACTACCAAATGTAAAATAGATAGCTAGTGGGAAGCAGCCACATAGCACAGGGAGATCAGCTCTGTGCTTTGTGACCAACTAGAGGGGTGGGATAGGGAGGGTGGGAGGGAGACGCAAGAAGGAGGAGATATGGGGATATATGGATACATATAGCTGATTCACTTTGTTATACAGCAGAAACTAACACAACATTGTAAAGCTGTACATTGTAAAATTATACTCCAATAAAGATGTTAAAAAGAAAAAAAAGATGACCCATCTTTTGTTACATAATGAATCATTTTGTGACAATAATTGACATCCTGTATCACACAGCATACCTCCATGGTTTCTTGGCTCATCTATCAAAGTGGTAAGCTCTTTTACTTATTTTTCTTTTCTTTCTTTGTTTCTTCTTTAATTGGCTAAAAAACTGAAGTTGGGAAGAGCAGAGGGTATCACTGTTGACTGTTACCCTTCCCCACTTCCACCTTGTTACCTGGTAACCAAAGACCTGAGCCTGAGATGAAGTGGCATTAGCCCGAGCTAACCAGCCTCTTGGCTGGTTTCAAAGTGTTTTCCAACACCCAACTGTCAAACTTTTCTGAAAGTATCTGGAATTCTTAGTTCAGTGTTGAGAAGATGAACAACTTTAGCATACCAATTTCCATCTACCAGGAATTTTGTATATTATCCGATTTGATTCTTATAACAATTCATGAGCTATTTCTGGCAGTTATTTTTATTCTCATTTTCTAAACGCAGAATCTGACACCCAGAGAAACTCCTGTTGAAAAGCTTATATTTAGTAAGTGACAAAGTTCAAACTTGAAGCCCAGACTACAAATTATAAAATTTTAGTTCCCTTCATATTTATACTGTAATGTAATACCTGAATGTATAAAACAATCTTATTGTATTTGTTCTTTTAACTGCAATTGAAGACATCCCACATATATTTTTTTAAATAAAAACAATTTTTTCCTAAACAAGGTATTAACAATATTTAAGGAATGTGACAGTACAAACAAAAGTTCTATTTTGAAATTTGGAAAGCAATTTTAATACAACTTTTTTCAATTATGAAAAGGCTTTGGAAATTATTGATAAAATATTTTGCAAATGTAAATTTGTATTATTATTAAATGTTTATTGTGTTGACAGGGCTAAATTTCCACTTTAAAGATACAATCAAAATAAAATGTAAAATGATAGTTTTTTTTAAAGATTAGAAAAAACCTTACAAATAGCTGATGCACTTTATCAATGAACATTCAGGAAAGGCCAAAGACTCAGTGTTGATGACACAGATGCAGATATGGCTAATTTCTTAGAAAAGATGGAAAAGTGAGACCTCTCAAAATATATAATAATATCTTCCCAAGGAAAAAGGTACCATTGCTGTCTATAAGGAGTGAACAGAAATATAAGGTTTTTAACACAATACAAAAGAAAGAGCAATGTTGCCTATTTCCTTGGGGAAATACAAACCATTCATAGGAGAGTAAATGAAATAGAATGTCTAAGGAATATTACCATGATATCATGTTAAAGGTGTGGGAGAACATGGTGTGGTAAATATTACAGGGAGAGAGAGAGAGAGAGAAGGAAAGGGAGAAAAGAGAGAAAAAAGAAAAGACCGAGGAAAGCTTTTAAAAGGTAGATTCAGGACTTCCCTGGTGGTGCAGTGGTTAAGAATCCGCCTGCCAATGCAGGAGACATGGGTTCAGTCCCTGGTCCAGGAAGATCCCACAGGCCGCGAAACAACTAAGCCCGTGAGCCGCAGCTACTGAAGCCAGCACGCCTAGAGCTTGTGCTCTGCAACAAGAGAAGCCACTGCAATGAGAAGCCCGCGTACTGCAACAAAGCCAAAAATAAATAAATAAATTTATTTAAAAAAATAAAAGGTAGATTCAGAATCTGGTCTGGAAGCAAAGAAAGAAAGCAAATTAAAAGACTGAAAAATAGTCCCTGGAAGAGCTTTATCTTACAGTAGAGTTTAAAAAGAGCAAGAATTAAGTACAACAAGCACTCAGATATTAAATAATGAAACAATATAAGATTGTAAAAGTATTAAAGAGCTAGGACAATAAAGATTAAAGCATCATTAGGGAATTAATAAAGAAGTTAGAAATAGAAAACAATAATGATAATAATATTAATGTTTAGATAGCAGTGACTGTCATGCACTTTTCTAAATAGAACACATATACATATTTATACACACACACTGAATCCTTAAAATGACACAGTGTTACACTGAACCTCACAGCATAAACAAAAATTAATGTGACACAGATCAGAGACGAAAATGTGAAAGATAAAACAACAAAGCTTCTGGAGGGAAATATAGCAGAATATCTTCATAAATTCAGAGTACGCAAAGATTTCTACACCAAAAGCCTTAACTGGAAAAGACTGATAAATTAGACTTTATGAAAGCTAAGTGTTTCTGTTCATCATATAGGGAGAGAAAAAGCAAGACGCACACTGAGAGAAGACATTCACAATACTTACATGCAAGGAAAGAGTTATGTCAAAAGTATACAAGGAAATACTAGAAACCAATGAGAGGCAAACCTGTCTCTACAAATATGGCAACAGACTTGAAGAGACACTTAATAAAAGATAGCCAAGTGACCAATACGTGTATGTAAAGATGTTCAGTATCATGTTCAGTGTCAGCCATTAGGGACGTGCAAAATTAAACCTCAGGGAGGTCCCACTACCCCCATAAAATGTCTAAAATTGAAAGGGTTCACATTACTAGTCACGGAGAGCATGATGAGTAACTGGAACTCTCCTGTGTGTCTGGCAGGGGGGGTATAAACTGATTCAGCCTAACCAAACGGTTTCTCCCAGAACAGAATAGGAGACAGAGGAGATGGGAAACCTCCCTGAAGACAAACGTAAGGTTCCACTGCAGAATACGTGATTGGCTTCAAGTCAAAAACAGGTAACCTATTCACTACTAGGAATCTCGTTACATATATGTGGCTCTTAAAGAGACAAAATAATATTTAAAAAAAAATCTAATAGGCTTGTTCACACAATCATGAAAACAGCACAGAGATATATAAAGAAAATAGTTAATAACAACGCAACATCAAAAAAAATACAACTTGATTAACAAATGGGCAGATGACCTGAATAGACATTTATCCAAAGACATACAGATAGCCAAGACACATGTAAAGATGCTCAACATCACTCATCATTAGGGAAATGCAAGTTAAAATCACAGTGAAATAACACCTCATACGTGTCAGAATGGTTATTACCAGAAAAACAGCAAATAACAAGTGATGGTGAGGAGGCAGAAAAAGGGAACCCTCCCGCACTGTTGGTGGAATGTAAATTGGTACAGCCACTATGGGAAAGTATGGAGGTTCCTCAAAAATTAAAAATAGAACTGATCTCAGAGAGGCAGCAGTGAGTGGTGGCGTGAAGCGAGATCTTAATTCCCTGCCCTGGAATTGAACCTGGGGAGCCTGGTTGAAAACTAGGAATCCTGGCCACCAGAGCCCCTGCTCTTGCCCCCAAGTGAAAAATGCATTTCGCATGGCAGCAAAAACTGTAAAAACAGGTACAAAGTTTATTATTAGAGACATAGCACAACAACAAGTGGGAGAGCACACAGAGAAACAGTTTGTTTAGTTACGACAGAAGCAAGGCAGAGATGCCCACCCGGAGAGAAGGGTGTGGGCATCCTCCCAAATGACAAGGAGCACTGTCAAGAGGCGATTAGGTCACTTATGTAGGGCAGTTCTTCCGGGTCTTTGTTTACCTTTGGCCAGTTACCTGGTTTCTTTTCCACACCTGACATGCCTTAGAACCCTCTCCAACATGCGTGCACAACTTTTTTCCAAGATGGATTCTAGCCCAGAGGCCTATGGGACGTCCTTGGCATCACATATTATGGGGTGGTGCCCTCTCCTTTTTGACCCACAAGGAGGCTTTCTGAGTGTGTGCAATGTTTCCCTTGCTCCAAGGATGAGAAATGTATGACCTCTTGATCTCTTAACAGGGTTTAGTCCCACTCTGTCTCAGCCATAAAAGTGTCCAATGTCCAGTTATCTATCCTATTCCTGTTGTTACTTCTTATATCAAAGTGCAGATCTCGAAATATAGACACGAGTCCGGTCATAATTATGTACTCCTGGAGCCCATTTGCCTCCTGCCTCAGGAAATGTAAACAGGGGGTGGTAATGAATGTCCGGCCTGGAGTCCATCTTCTTCTCATCCCAGGAGGTGTGAACAGGAGACCAGTTGTAAATGCCCAGCCTGGAGCCCATCTATCTCCTGCCTCAGAACTACCATATGATCCAGTATTTTCACTTCTGGGTATTTACCCAAAGAATACAAAGACAATAATTCAAAAAGATATATGCACTACAATTTTCACTGTAGCATTATTTACAGTAACCAAGATATGGACGCAACCTAAGTGTCCATCAACTGATAAATGGATAAAGAAGATGTGATATATATACACAATGTAATATTACTCAGCCATTAAAAAATAATTTCTGGCATTTGTGATAACAGGGATGGACAAAATCGAGGGTATTATACTAAGGGAAATAAGTCACAGAAAAACAAATACCATATGATCTCACTTATATATGGAATGTAAAAAACAAAAACAAAATAAAATGAAAACAGACTCAAACATACAGAGAACAAATGGGTGGTTGCCAGAGGGAAGGGGGGAAACAGATGAAGGGGATTAAAAGGTACAAGCCTCCATTTATAAAATAAATAAGCCACAGGGATGTAATATACAGCATAAGACATATGGTCAATAATATTGTGATAACTTTGTTATGGGGACAGATGGTTACTATACTTATTGTGGTGATCATTTCATAATATTTGAAAATGTCAAATCACTATGCAGTACACTTTAAAATAACATAATATTGTATGTCAACTATATTTCAATAGAAAAATAAAGACGACATGTAACTAAAAAATTAATACTGTCATCAAATCCCCTTCCCTTTCACATTTCCATCTCCTTGAGGTAATCTCTGTAAAGAGCCAAGTATTTATCTTTCCACATCATTTTCCAAACTCAAACATACAAGAATTTACAAAAATAACAGAGATGCTTGTTTTCTGAAAATGGGGTAATACTGCATACATGTCTTTGAAACTTGTTTTTCTCACTGAACAATACATCATAAAAAACCCTAGAGATCACCTAGCTTTCTTTGGATCAAGAGCTTCCATTCTTCATCTGCTGGGAATTTCTGCTGCAGATAGCAATCCCCCATGGGCACTATGCTAGCAAAAGAGAATTACCCTGCCTCACCCAGGGTAATGTCCCCTCCCTGTGACACATTACCCTGCCTCACCCAGGGTAATGTCCTCTCCCTGTGACTGCCTGCAGCCAACGATTGACTAATGTGGAAATACGAAGACCAAATTTTTCTCAAGTGGGGATGACCCTGAAGGGCCATCTCAGCTCCAGGACATCCTCACAGCATTGTTTGAGGCCTCAGTGAAAACTGATCATGGATCAGCTTGTCTTTCTGCCCAATCTTGCCTTCCCCCACATCCTAACTAGGGTATCTCCTGAGATCTCTAACCAAAAAAAAAAACGTCCATGCAACTCCTCATCTCAGAGTCAGTTTCAACCTGACCTAGGACAACTGCCTATGTGAGGGAAATGGGGGTGGATAATGGGGACAAAAGGAAATAAATAAATAAAGGCA
This sequence comes from Delphinus delphis, assembly GCF_949987515.2. Taxonomy (NCBI): domain Eukaryota; kingdom Metazoa; phylum Chordata; class Mammalia; order Artiodactyla; family Delphinidae; genus Delphinus; species Delphinus delphis. Next base: position 136,421,939 of record NC_082686.1, read on the forward strand.
GTAGAGAGACCTTATATGGACCAATGATTTTAGCACATCATGAACTTGGGCAATGATTCTCCAAGTGTGGTGCGTGGACCAGCAGCATCAGCATCACCTGGAACTTTGTGGAGGGAGAATTATAAAATTGAGCAATTATAAAATTGAGCAGTCTCACAACAGTGAGAGGCCGAGCATTTAACCTGCATTCTCCTATTTCTGGGCTACACTACAGTTGACCTTTGAATAATGCAGTTTTGAAGTGTGCGGCTCCACTTACAGGCAGATATTTTTCGATAGTAAATGCTGCAGTACTACCCTATCTGTGGTTGGTTGAACCTAAAGATGTGGGGGAACCTCCGATAGGGAGGGCTGACTCTCCCTATCTGTTATACGTGGATTAACTCCCATATGTAGATTATGTATTGATTGTGGAATCAGCTACTAGAGCATGATGTAAGAATGCAGACGTGGACATTCCACTGTGGAGACAGTTATTTCCTTTCTCCTCAGACGTGATTCCACAGACCAGCCTAAAACCAGCCATCCTGTAGCCCCGTACCACTTTTGATGATGAATTTCCACTTCTTTTTTGTTTTTTGGTTTTTTTTTGCGTTACGCTGGCCTCTCACTGTTGTGGCCTCTCCCGCTGCGGAGCACAGGCTCCGGACGCACAGGCTCAGCGGCCATGGCTCACGGGTCCAGCCGCTCCGCAGCATGCGGGATCTTCCCGGACCGGGGCACGAACCCATGTCCCCTGCATCGGCAGGCGGACTCTCAACCACTGCGCCACCAGGGAAGCCCTGAATTTCCACTTCTTGACCCTAGAGTGACTTACATGGAAATCCCATGGATTTATTTCTATTAAGAGTATCCAAGACTGTCATAGCCTGTACAAGTAAAACATCTCTCAAAGCACAGTGAGTCCTCAGCCATGGACTCAAGAGGTGAGGGGAGTAAATTAGAAAAGGAAAGAGTTTTAAATAATGATATGTAATGTAGCTCGAGGGCTGGCTTCCACAAAAGGGTGACTATCAATGTAAATTAGTCATTTGACTCAACAGAACATATTTAGATCTGGTCATGATTAACCATCCATTTAATGAATGGAGGTCACAAGACACCAGTAGCCATTTGGAGCCATGAAATGACCTTAAAAGGACATTCCACGTGAAGAATGGTGGAGGAGAAAGATTAAAGAGCTACATTCCTGATGATTTTATGTAGCTGCTATATTCATCCTTAGACGGCTTACTTTTGTAGTATTTTAAATAATAGAGTAGACCCTCAAGAAGATAAACTACTCTTACTTTGAGTTTTCTAAAAAAAAATTGTAATGAATCTAATCTAGATACAATTCTAATATAGAATTTGCCAAAAAGAAAATCCTGGAATAAGCATCAGACTTAAAAGTTAAATGTTAAAAAATATTTACTTTAAAATCAGAGTCAAACAAGACTTAGGACTTCTGACTGGCATTGTACTGGACATTCTAGCAAGTTAATAAGAAAATAAAGAGTTATAAAGAACTTTGTTATTTAAAGAGAGATTATATAGAAAACAAAATAATCTACAAATTGTTAGAATTAAGAAGAGAATTTAGCAACATTTTTGGGTTCACTCTGAATACCAGGACAAAGGTAGAAAAATTAATTTTAAAAATAGCATAAAACTATAAGGAATCTAGGGATAAATCTAACAAAAGATGCAAAAAAACTTTCTGGGAAAAATTAGAAAGCCTTATTAAAAGATGTTATAGGAATTCTAAATAATGGAGAATCATACCATGTTCATAGATAGAAGGCACAGTATTATACAGATGACCTTTTTTCTCAAAGTGATCTTTAGTTCAAGGCAATTCTAATAAAATCTCCAACAACACTTTTATTGATCTGAACAAACAAATTTTAAATATAGATAAAAAACAAAAGACCAAGAACACATAAGATATTATTAAAATGGAGAACAGTATGAGAGATTTACCTTATCAGATATCACTTATTATAAAACCATAGTAGTAAGGACAAGGTTGTATTTTGGGAGCTATAAATGAAGAGGGAAAAGGAAGAGAATCCAAGAAATAAAATAATATAAAAATAGAAGCTTATTTTATGATAGAGCTGGCATTTCTCATCAGTGGTTAGACTAATCAGAAGTTGAGCTGGGGCTTCCCTGGTGGCGCAGTGGTTGAGCGTCTGCCTGCTGATGCAGGGGACACGGGTTCGTGCCCTGGTCCAGGAAGATCCCACATGCCGCGGAGCGGCTGGGCCCGTGAGCCATGGCCGCTGAGCCTGCGCATCTGGAGCCTGTGCTCCGCAACGGGAGAGGCCACAACAGTGAGAGGCCCGCGTACCGCAAAAAAAAAAAAAAAGTTGAGCTGGAACAACTGGTTATTTATATGGAAGGAAATAAAATCAATTCAAAGCATGTTAAGGGCTTAAATTTCAAATTGAAATTTTTTAATGCTTAGAAGACAGTAGAGTAAAAGCTCTTTATAATCTCAGTATAAAAAATAACTATTTGAAAAAACATACAAATGATGCAAGCATCAAGAACAAGATAGAAATTTTACAACATTAAAATTAAATATTTTTTTCATGAAAAGACCTCATAAAGAAATGAAAAGACAAGCCATAAGCAGAGAAAAGATATTTACAAAACTTAGAACTGACAAAGGTTTTAATATCCAGACTGTATAAAGAACTTTTATAATACGATGAGAAAAAAGACAAACAACCCAAAAGAAAAATAGGAAAAATTACTGAACTGGCTTTCACAGAAGAGTCCAGGTGAATAGCAACAAACATGAAATGATGGTAACCTTACTAATAATCAGGGAGGTGCAAACTAAATCCACAATGAAATACCTTTTACTTGATATAATTGGCAGAAATTTTAAAATCTGACAATATCACCTGTTGGTGAGGCTGTGGTGTAATGGGGACCATTTTCACTACTCTTGGGCACGTATATTTCTACTATCATTTTATTACATTTGAGGATGTGCACAATTTGTTACCCAGAAGGTTCTTCTCCAGGGAAAACCCAAAGTGTTTACATATACTTTCTAAGACACAAACACACAAATGATAACAGCATTACTTTTAGTAAAATGCTATAAACAACTCAAATGCTCATCCACGGACAAACAGATTTATACAAAGGAATGCTTTACAATAATGGGATAACTGAACTCCAACTATACAAGTTAACATGGAAAATCTATAATACAAATTTTAACCAAAAGAGTAAGTTTCAGAACAAGACATACAATATCACTCTATTAAAGTTCAAAAATATGCAAAGCAAAATAACGCATTTTAATTAGAAATACATATGTGGAAAACTGTAACGAAATGTTTGGTATTAACAATTATATAATATATAAACAGTGTTCCAAATAGTTTCCACCTGTGGGTATAGAGTAAGGAGTGGCTAAAGGCAAACAGGACCTTCAAATATAATGGTGATGTACCATTTCTTAACCTGGGTGGTGGGTACCTAGGTTTTATTTATTATTATTCTTTGCATTTTTAATATGTAGTTTTCTGTATGTGTGAAATATTTCATAAAAGCAAAAGCAAACAGTAACAACAAAAAGCGATAATTTCTCATAAATGATTACCAAGCTGTGTAGACTTGATCACTTTTAAGAGAACTAGGGCTCTAACAACTCTCATAACCTCCTCTGGGTATAAATAAGGCTACTGATATCATTTGATTGCAGCCATCCTTTTCTCACTGAATATACTGGAGGGGCAGAATTGTATTTTGTTTGTTTGTTTGTTTAGCTCTTTTTTAAAAGTTGAAGTATAGTTGATTTACATTGTTGTGTTAGTTTCAGGTGTACAGCAAAGTGGTTCAGTTATACACACATATATATTTATATATTCTTTTTTAGATTCTTTTCCATTACAAGTTATTACAAGATATTGAATACAGTTCCCTGTGCTGTACTTGTTGTTTATGTTATGTCCTTGTTGTTTATGAGTGTATTTCTCCCCACCTCCCTATCAGATTTCTGATAGAACATCAAAACAATAAGTAAGAATAATCTCTGCACAGGTTGAATTCTCACAGGAGTTTTCAAAGCACGGTGTACAGAAGTGGAAAAAAATATAAATTACATCTAGGAATGGGAAATTCAGGACCTTAATAATAAATACAATAATAGTATTTTTAAAACTATATGTCACTATGTTCAAACTGGACCAATTTCTAAGAGTTTCAAGTACTTACTCATTGGCCTTTACAGTTACCCAGTGAGGCAGGAATTATTATCCCCAGTCACAGCTGAGGAAACTGTGTTTTCTGAAAATTATCCACACTGTTTTTATTCTAACTTTTCTTGTAAAGTGAAGAATGCTCCCATGACTGACACCCAGAGACCTCAGCCTGTAAACATGGTTCTCCAAGAAACTTAGTGCTGATTGGAAAACATCCCATTGCCTGTTGGCCGCTCCCTCTGTGTCTCTCCAGCCCTCACCTTAATCAGTGTGACAATCCCATGCATTTGAATTCAATCCCTTTTTATTCTGTTCCCCTGTCCTCCATTCCAGGATACCCACTTTATTCCTGTATTTCAGACTACAAATAAATTATAAAACTAATCTCCAGATATGTAACAGAGGCAATAGTTCAGAGCAATAGGGAAGGGATGCTAATTTCAATAAATAGTGCTGAGTCAATTGAATGATATGTTTCTGCCTTTGGCGTGTACAGAAATTTCTTGAACAAGGTGCAAAAAGCTCTATCCATAAAAGAAAAAAAAAGATATACCAGATTATATTAAAATTAAGAACAGCTTTATCAAAAGGCAGCAGGAAAAAAATCAAAAGTCAAGATCTTGACTGAAAGAAGATGTTTGGAATACATGCATCAAGCAAATAATTTTAATCTTGAACACGTAAATATTTCCTACAAACTAATAACAGAATCACAGATAATCCTATAGAAAAATGTGCAAAAGACTTGAAAAGACACTTCACGAAAGAAGATATTCAAATGTCCAACACTTTTAAAAGTGATTCACTTCATTAATCGTATGTGAAATGTAACTAAAACCACAATGAGATGCTATACATACATACTAGAATTGCTAAAATGAAAAAGACAGACACTAGCTAGTTTTGATCAGGGTGCGGAATGATTAGAACTCTCATACCCAGTGTGTGGAAGTACAGGATAGTACTTGGAAATTGTTTGTCAGTATTCATTAAGTTTAATATATAAATACTTTATAACCCAGCATTTCCACTCCTACATATATACCAATCGCTGTATGTGTAAATTTACAATGGACATGTACTTGAATGTTCATAGCAACGATATTTTTAGTAGCCTAAAACACAAAACTACCAAATCGTTAACAAAAGCTTGAGTTACCATATGATCCAGCAATCCCAGTCCTGGGTATATATCTGGAAAAGATGAAAACTCTAATTCGAAAACATACATGCACCTCAGTGTACATAACAGCACTGTTTACAATAGCCAAGACACGGAAGCAACCAAAGTGTCTATAGACAGATGAAAGGATAAAGAAGATGTGGCACATATACACAATGAAATATTACTCAGCCATAAAAAAGAATGAAATAATGCCATTTGCAGCAACATGGAGGACCTAGAGATTATCATATTGAGTGAAGTGAGTCAGACAGAGAAGGACAAATATAGTATGATATTGCTTATATGTGGAATCTAAAAAAATGATACAAACGAACTTATTTACAAAACAGAAAGAGACTCACAGACATAGAAAACAAATTTATGGTTACCAAAGGAGAAGGGGGGAGGGATAAATTAGGAATTTGAGATTAGCAGATACACACTACTATATATAAAATAGATAACCAACAGAGACCTACTGTATAGCACAGGGAACAATATTCAATATCTTGTAACGACTTATAATGGAAAAGAATCTGAAAAATAATTATATATGTATATGAATGTATAACTGAATCATTCTGCTGTACATCTGAAAGTAACACATTTTAAATCAACTCTACTTTAATTTAAAAAATAAATAATGTAATTATCTCTGAAGTGCAACCGAGCAAAGCACAATAAAACAAGGTACGCCTATATAAATAGAAGGCTTAGGAAAAACTAAACCAAAATAAATGATAGAGAAAAGAATTTAAAACTATGAGCTAAATGTTGGATTTCCCATAGTCAAAGGGAAAAGTATCCAAGAATTAAAACTCTTCCCAGAGAATACGTTTATAGGTGCCCCGTGTCCCAATCTCATTCCCTTTGTTCTGGCTTTTCTTTCTTTTCAGAGTAGTGTCGCCTAATCCTGACCCATCCTTGGGAAACCTCATGCCTTACTTATTGGTTGTTAGAGCCCCAGTCTTCATCCCCCTCCCCCTATGCTGTATTTCCTCAGTTCTGAGTTATTCAGTCTAGAATAATTCGCTGGAGACTCTTAAAAGACAGTTCAGGTTGACTTCAGTATTCTAAGTCTCCAGCACAACTCAGGCTGGGCCAGCCCCACCGAATCCCATCATTTTCAAGGTCTTCAGCTACTGTGAGTTGCAGCTATGTTCCCTCATTTTGTTCCCCAAGTTTTCAGTGGGCAACCGATCACACGCGCACACACACACACACACACACACACACACACTGACACACACACTGAAAGCAGATACCTTCTTGGAACAAAGATTAATTCTCAAATTTTCATAACCAGAAAGGTGTAAACTCAGAATGAAGACAATGACTTTCTAACTGCTCCATTAGCTGCAAGGCTATTCCTGAACCATGACATAGCTTCCTCTTAAGGGTGGTGTAGAGCCCCGTTCACCCCTGTATTTCATTTCCTTTCTATTCCAGCTTTCAAACTGTAGTCCAACAGTCCTATGGGAACTAAGAACCAATTAGTGGCTGAGTGAGCCACTGTTCAAGTAGACCCGTAAGGACAAAACTGAAGTCTCAGAAGGATGCCTTGTAGGGACCAATTAACCTTAGATGTGATGCCAAGCTCTCTTTTTCCTTGGGGGGTGTGTGTGTGTGTGTGTATGTTATAGACTGGTGATGGCAGGAAAAAGGGGGCATTGTCATAGAATTGGGGTATTATCATAGAATTGGTCACATTTTTCTTTTTTGCTTGCCCTGGAAAAGTGAATCTCAAAGTATGGTTCCCAGACCAGCAGAATCAGCCTGAACTGGGAACTTGTTAGAGGTTAGAACTCTCAAGCCCCAATTCCAAACTACTCAGTCAGAAACACTAAGGGCGAGGCCCAGTGATCTGTGTTAATGTCTGGGGACCACTGCTGTAGATCATCCACCCCACTTGCTTTTTTTTAAAAAATAAATTTATTTATTTTTGGCTGCATTAAGTCTTCATTGCGGTGCGCAGGCTTCTCATCGCAGTGGCTTCTCCTGCTGCGGAGAACGGGCTCTAGGAGCATGGTCCCAGCAGTCGTGGCATGAGGGCTCAGTAATTGTGGCGCACAGGCTCTAGAGTGCAGGCTCAGCAGTCATGGAGCCCTGGCCCAGCCGCTCCACGGCATGTGGTATCCCCCTGGCCCAGGGATTGAACCCATGTCCCCTGCATTGGCAGGTGGACTCTCAACCACTGTGCTACCAGGAAAGTCCCACCCCACTTGCTTTTAACTCTCTTGCCGACAAGAATGGGCCCCAATATCACACCTCTTTGAGAAGCCTTCCCCAAACCCATAACCCTGTTCAGTAAGCAGAACAGAATTGCTATGAATTGCTGTGTCCTCTGTGCTATTAGAGCACTTCATTCACATGTACAAGCCTCCATTATGGAATGTATCATATTTTCTAAAATGGCAGTTTTCCACCCACTTCCGCCCACATCTGTTTCAAATTACCTTGTATCTTATGAAGCCCACTGCAGTGAAAAGGTGTCACAGAGGTGCCTTCTTTTGCTGACTGTGTTGGCCCAGGAAGTCATACATGTTGAAGTGAGTCACCAGAGAAAGACAGACTGAATGACCCAGTCCTGAAATTTTCATCGATGTTTCTTCTTCAATTCTTCAGCTTCAGGAGAAACGCAAACCAATAAAAGCAGTTATTAAGAAGAGAAAGAAGTTGATGAGCTGGAGCAGATTAAAAAGCAGATCAGTGATAAGTATGAACGCTGAACCGTTGCCCTCTTGCTGAGTTTAGATACTTTGCCTTTTCTTAATTAAGCCGTCTTCTCGCTGTTGCCATTCTGAAAGGTTCAGACATCAGTGCTTCTCATATATTGGGTTGTGTCTGTTCACCCCTGAAATGAATCATGAGGTTAGAAGCTTATGAACTAGATATGGGTGCAAACAGATTCACACTTTCAGTGGAATATCTCCTTGATTATAAATTAGATACTTTTGGGGACTGCACAATTCCTTTTAGCTAACTGAGTATAATTAGAAAATTACTGCTCCAGCAGACTAAAAACAATTTTTAAAAGTAAATACCAAGGATGCAAATTCCAGGAGAATTCAATTCACTTTCTGTTCTGTGCTGATGAACCACAGCCAGATATTTGGATCCGTATCAGAGAGCTCTGTACGTCAATTAATTCCCATTTTTGTTTTTTGTATTGGGATCAGCTCCATGAATTCTTTTTATACACTTGGGTTTTGGTGTGGTGGCCAATTAGACAGATTTTCCTTGCAGACAATGTTTTTGAACGATTGAGCAAATTCTTTTGATAGGTCTTCTCTTGTATTTTCAAGAAAATGTAATGCCTTCTTTTCATTGACATCCATTACTTTGAAGTTTATTGCTAATGAAAGAGAGCAAGAAGTACTAATTGATAACAGACAACGAAGGAGAAAAACTATAAGGTATTCCTAAAATATTTGCCATCAATCACATACTTAACTATGTAATTGTGTATTTCTCCAGACAATAGAACTAAACATTGCTCATTACTTCTGTTCATTTTTTCACATATAATTTTTATTAAATATTTTGTAAATAGATAACAAAAGGACATTTTCCCATTATGCTGTTTTAAAAAGTAATAATAAAAATTATGCATGTTTATTTTGGATATTTAGGAGATAAAAAGATATAATAAAAAGGCACAAACACACACGATCCTGCCATTAAGGAAAAATCAATTATTAATATTTTTGTGAAGAATTTTCCAGTCATTTACCCAAGTGTGGGCTTAATTTTTTTCAGGTTTGGGATCATAATGCACTACACTGTCTTAATAGTGCTCACTATATCTTGAGCATTTATTTATATCTTTTACGTTTTAAAAATTTTATAAAGTGGCCTTATTGTTTTCCCACGTCTTTTAATTTTATTCATAACATGACTTTAAAATTATCACCAAATTATTTTGATTCAAAAAATTCCTCGGATAGAAAAGAAGCCCTAGCCCAAAACTATCCAAAAGAAGATGCAAGCCTTGTAAACAATTCAAAATTTTCTAGTAACCACAGTTTAAAAAGTCAAAAGAAACTTGAATGTTAATATTTTTATTCAACCCGATATATCACAAAATCATCATTTTAAAGTGCAGTCAATACAAATATTATTAAGGAGCTATTTCACATTCTTTCCTTCTTTCTAAATCTTTGAAATCTAGTGTGTATTTTGCACACAGCGCACCTTAATTCTGATGAGTCGCTTGTCAAGGTCCCAGTAGCCACATGTGGCTAGCAGCTGCCATATTGGATAGTGTAGCTCTGTACCTTCTTGCATGGTTTACTTGACTACAATAGATATCAAACAAACAAAATACTTAAACTAATACCTAAAGATGTATGACTAACTCTGCCTGACTCCTCTTTCACATTTTTTTTTCTTTCTTCTATCACATTTTCCCATAGGATTCTAAGAGAAGTTTCACATAAAAATCCCCAATGATCTGGAGGTGACAGCTCCTTAAAGAACCCCCACCAGACCCTATCCCTGTCAATCCCAACCCCATCCCCAGCAGCCCAGAGTTCTAGAACAGCAGCCCTGAGCTGCCTGCTTCAGCCACTTTGTGCCCTTGTTTTAAAGAATTTCCTCTCTCTCTATGCCTCATTCTCCCACCTCCTGATTCATTTGAGGTTATGCTCCTAGGGGACATTTTCTGGTTACTCATTCATTTGCTCCTTCCTACACTGGGCAACTGGGCAACCTGTCCTCTTGGGCAGTAATCTTCCCATTGGGATCTGGGAATCCCTGCGTTCCTAAGGGGTACCTGGGCATGTAGATATTTTTAAGATAATCAATTTCCAAATCCTCAACTTCCATATATAATCTCATCTAAAGTTAATCTGCTTGAGTACACTTCACAGGTTCTCCTCTCTCACCTCCCTTTCTACAAACACCCCTCAGCACACCTTTAACGCATGCCTCACATCTGCTGCTGTGCTCAAGATGGAAATCCTTGGGTGCACACGACGTAGAATCATTTCTAAATGTCAGCGCAGGTACTAGGAAGGAATACCTAAGGTAGCAAAGGTAGCAAAGCAAAGGTAGCAAAACAAAGGTAGCAAATCCTTTATCAGGTTAGGTGCTTTCTAATTCTCTGCTCCCCAAAACTCACCTGAGTTATCAGCATACAGATTATTAAACGTGATTTTTGATGATAGACCACTAAGTAATTTTTGTTATATAACTTGAAAGAACTGTCAAAGAATCAAAGGGTCGTTGCTAGTAACATTACTCTTTTTATTCTCATCTATTTACGCAAACAAGTTTTCGCTAGAAAAAAAATTAAATAGGAATCAAACTGACACTAAACCCTGTGTTTTTAAAAAACTAAGTAAAATTTTCTCTGCATGCATGAAGAAAATCTCTATTCATCTTCTTAAGAAATGCAATAAAATTTTACTTCTTATGTTGATTATTTATTAATATTTGTACTACATCTATGTCATTTTTATTAGCTGTATATTAATAATAACTCTAAGGATAACTCAATCTGGAGCCTTATTGCCATAAGAAATATTTAAATTTCAATTTATATACACCATTTTGTTGCAGAGAATCTTGATAGAGTGATCAATTCAAGCCATTCAAATATAAAATATATTTTTTAGACAAAATCCTGCGATGGCAGTAGAATGGAAATATGAATTCAAGGAAATAGAAGTTCAATATGAAAAAAAGCAATACATAAAGATTTCCTTCTGTTAAAGAAAAACTGGTTTATATATGCTTTAAAAAGGACAATAGTGGTATCAAATGGCTCATATTCAGATTGGATTTGTTACACAAAAGAAAGGTGTCAGATTTTCATTATACTGGGAGTTACACCCTTTGAACTTATTTCAATGCATGATAAAATTTCTTTAGATATCAAGTAAAAATGTGCAATGTGACACTGTTTTTTTTTTTTTAAATGAGACAGTATACTACTCAGAATGGCCGTCATCAAAAAGTCTACAAATAATAAATGCTGAAGGGGGTGTGGAGAGAAGGCAACACTCCAACAATGTTGGTGGGAATATAAGTTGGTGCAGCTACTATAGAGAACAGTATGGGGAATTCCCTGGTGGTCCAGTGGTTAGGATTCTGTGCTCTCATTTCCAAGGACCCAGGTTCAATCCCTGGTCTGGGAACTAAAATCCCACAAGCCACACAGCACGGCTCAAAAAAAACAGTGTGGAAGTTCCTTAACAAACTAAAAATACAGCCACCATATGATCCTGCAATCCCATTCCTGGGCATATATCTGGAGAAAACTCTAATTCAAAAAGACACATACACCTCTATGTTCATAGCAGCACTATTTACAATAGCCACCATAGAAGCAACCTTAATGTCCATCAACAGATGAATGGAAAAACATGTGGTACATATATACACTGGAATATTACTCAGCCATTAAAAAGAATGAAATAATGCCATTTGCAGGAACATGGATGCAACTAGAGATTATCATACTAAGTGAAGTAAGCCAGACAGAGAAAAACAAATCGCATGTGATATCACTTACATGTAGAATCTAAAAAAAAAAAAAGATACAAGTGAACTTATTTACAAAACAGAAACAGATTCACAGATGTAGAAAACAAACTTACCATTACCAAAGAGGAAAGGGGGTCGAGGAGGAAGGGATAAATTAGGAGTTTGGGATTAACAGATACACACTATTATATGTAAAATAGATAAACAACAAAGACCTACCGTATATAGCACAGGGAACTATATTCAATACCTTCTAATAACCTATAATGGAAAAGAATCTGAAAAAGAATAGATATGCCTAACTGAATCACTTTGCTGTACACCTGAAATTAACACAACATTGTAAATCAACTCTACTTCAATTAAAAAAATGAGACAGTACAGAAAAACTTTGAATACCTCCTAAAACTGGCTCAGCTCCCCTGCATTTGGTCCTCAGGGAGACCGCATTGGCAAGACCTTTAAACTTTCCACACCGCAGTCGCCACTTGGAATAATACTATAATATCATAACATTAATAACATGGAGTGAGATCACTTACCTGACAGTGTTGTAAGGTTAGAATGAGATAACTTACAGAAAAGCATTTTGTAAACTATAAAGTGCTGAGGATATGTTTGTCATTAACAAATGTTTTCAGCCATGAATTCCTTTAAGCAAAAATATGTCTTAAGTATCTACTCAGTGACAGGGACTCTTTCAGGTTTTGCAGATACAATAATGAAGTAAAAAGGGGCAATGTTACGTGTTTTCATAAATCTCACATTTTAGTAGGATGGGCAGAATACACAAGTAAAGAAAGGCACAAAACGTGCTCATTCGCTGTGGGTAGCGACAAATGTTAGGAGGGTAATAATATCAGGTATTTCAACTGCTGCTGAGTTTCCAGTTCACAGTTTTTGAAAGAAGAAAGCATCACTTTCATTCCAAGGAACATCTCTTTCTTGATGTTTTAGGACAGCCAAGGACCTCACAATAGTTTACATCCTGCACCGCAGCCAACACTATCTCCTACCATGCTCCACTTTGCCCCTGTGTTGGTCACTGCGACCTCTTTACTGAACCTCAGCCAGTCCAGGAACACTTCCTCCTTACAGTGTTTGTACTGTCTGTGTCCTTCCTCTGGAATGTTCTTTTCTGGTCTGTGCATGTATAGTTCCCCCATAGTCCCTTTCTTTCCATAATCCTTATCACACTCTAACAAACTGTATCATTTACTTATTTATTATTTCTGTCTGCTCTTTCTAGAATGTAAGCTCTACAAAGGGAGTGGTCTCTGGAATTCTGACTCACTGGTACCATCCAATCACCAACAAAAGTTGAATTTAATTGCAGTGCTTCCCCCATCTGGTGCTACTTTTTTTTTTTTTACTATTGCTGTCTCATTTAATTCCAACAGACATCACCTGCAATAGATTCTACTTCTGTTTCAGTTATCCATTGTTACTTAACACGCCACTCCAAAATGACATAGATGCACAATAATTAATCATGTCTCACTTTTCAGTGGGTTAGAAATTCAGGCAGAAAATCAAGCTAGACGGTTCTCCTGCTGCACAGGGGTCACACGCTCATCTGGCTTCAGCTGGTGGCTGGGCTGAGCTGGAAGATCCATGCAGACTCCACTCAGCTGTCTGGAGCCTCTGTGCTCCATCCTGTGGCCTTTCTGCCACTCCCTGAATTTTCCTCCATCCAAGAGTCTCATCTGAATTTCTTTGTAGCACAGCAGCTGGCTTTCCTGAGCAGAAGCTAACGGACTTCTTAAGGTTTATTAGTGGAACTGGCACAGAATCATTTCCTCTCCAATCTATCGGTGAAAGGAATTCACAAGGCTGGCCTACTTTCAGGGGATGGGAAATAGAATCTACCTCTTAATGGATTGAGCGGCATGGGCACAGAGAAAAGGACATGATGGCAGCCCACTCCGGTGACTATCGACTGCAATTGTTCTCATTTTTCAGATGGGGAAATTGGAACTCAGAGAGATTAGGTTGACAAATGAGTAAGAGGCAGAGAGGTGAGTCAAGTCTAGTTTCCCTGACTCGAGAGCCTGCATCCTTAAGCACTCTGCTTTACAGCCTCTAGAGGGGTAGCTCCTACTTTTGCAGAGCGGAGGTCTGGGCCTTATAAGACAGATTCTGAGAGGGCTGGAAAGCAGACACACCACTGGAGAGGCAAACAGTAACTGCTCCAGGGCCCTATTCTTGCTTCAGTCAGAAGAATTCAACCTCAAATTACTTTACCCGCTGAGTTTCCACAAAATTGGATTTGAAGAAGGGATTCCATTTATTTAGAGCACTGTCAAAGAATACGAAACAAATATCTGAAGCAAAAATGAGTTTATATTTCTATGAGTTAAAATCTCTAACATATTCCACAAAATGTAACTTTCTTTGATTGTTGTTATCATTCTTATTTTGTTTATAAAGATATATTTTAAAGAGATAGCAGTTCACCATTTCAAATAGGCATTTAGTGCCTAAGTTGAGGGTGGTTTTTATACAGTGATTTAAAAATACTAGTTTTGGGGGAAGGTCTCTTTTGAGTTCTTTAAAAATGTTGTAACATGTAATATATCCAATTTCAAGCTGATAGGGAAACTGTATATTTCTGCTGTGTTCTTTACAGGGGTATAATTTGGTAGCAATTTTCCATACAGTTGATGGGCATGTTGCATTACAATTTTGTGCAAGCTTGGCACAATATTTTTGTAAATTCTAATAACTCTGTTTCTTTGTAATACTGCAAATATGGGGGGAGAGGAAAATGATAAGAAGTCATGCTCCCATGCTTCATTCAGAGGAATGCTCTTTTTTTTCTTCTTCTATACATTGCATTTCCATGCAAAATTTTGTTTGAAGAAAAGTATTTGCCACAAAAGAAAAATACAAGTTCAAAGCTGTCTCACTAAATGACCTCTAAGCCATGAAGTTCAACTACAAAGTCTATGGTTTTCTGGTCACCAAGTAATTCATTTCCCAAAGTCCATACCAAATATATTCCTGGAGTGTGGATTTAATAATTTTATGCAAGTTTTTGGCAGTGATGACATTAATTGGAAATAGACAATATAAGATAGAATGAAAAACCTCCTTCCACATGCTGCTGATGATCTGGTACAAATATTTTACCCTGGTATAATAAATTCATTCAAAACCTGTTGAAGGTAGTTAAGATGTCCACAGTTTATCTAGAAAAATCCTTAACTTTCCAGAAAACTGCTCTAGATGAGAAATGCATAGATTTTCCACCAAAGAAATCAGTAGAGGACAAGAATAACTGGCTTAGGGACTTCCCTGGTGGCGCAGTGATTAAGAATCCGCCTGCCAATGCAGGCGACACAGGTTCGATCCCTGGTCCGGGAAGATCCCACATGCCGCGGAGCAACTAAGCCCATTTGCCACAACCACTGAAGCCCGCGTGCCACAATGAGAGACAAGAGCACCGCAACCAAGGGTAGCCCTGCTCTCCACAACTGGAGAGAGCCGGCGCACAGCAACAAAGACCCAATGCAGCCAAAAAAAAAAAAAATGAGAGAGAGAATAACTGGCTTATTGCTAACCAAGAACCACTAGGGAACAGAAACTGTCCTAACTTTCCAAGTGCCACAAACTCAAATTTAGTTCAAAATCCATTACACCTTCTTGACTACTTTTACTTTGTTTGCAACCAAATCCTAGTTTTAATATGTGATTTTAATGAGCACTCTTTTCCAGGAACAATTCCTTTTCGTTCCTCGGGTAGCAACCTGAGAAGCCAGGGATCACTCGAATTCCTCCTAGACTGGAAAGGAGTGCGTAGAAACGTGCCACAGAGAGAGTGCTGGAAATTGTCAGGCACTGTCACATCATTAATGAAAGTATTAAGTCGCTCGAGACCTGGTTTGACACTAGCAATTGATGCACATTGGAGCTAGAAAATATAAAGCATTTTATGTAATCAAAATAGATCATTTCCCACAGGCTAGGGATGGTCTCTTCCACTATTTAGAACGAACAGATAGATACCAAAGTTCTAGCAGAAACTTTGGTCTCAAGACAAAACAGGTACAGCATTAGCTTCAAGAAAGGTGGCTCAGAAGCGATGCATGTTCTGGGTTCACAAACTTGAAAATGACTGCTAAAATCAGCAATGTATGGGGCCAGTGATAAAAGCAAGAAAGCCAGTTAGTAGGCTATGGTAACAGTTGAAATTAAAAATGTCAAGGAAATGCACTAAGCTAGTCACAAATAGGATAGAGAGAAAGGGATGAATAAAGAGATAAGTTGATGTAGGGTGACCAATCATCCTGGTTTGTGTGGAACTAAGAAGTTCCCAAGATGTAGAACTTTCAATTTTAAAATTGGGATATAGCTGAGCAAACGGCCCAGTGTTCATGAGAGAGATTGAGTGGTTTCCCAGAATGCAGGACTAGAACTGGGAAAGTCCTAGGCAAAAGGGACAAATTGGTCATCTAACTCAACCTTCCTTCACTTTCCTATAATGACCCAGCTTCTTCCTGCCTTGGCGTCATTGCAGAAGCTTTTCCCTCCACTGGTGATATTGAGCTTATCCCTCTAAAACACACAATTACATCTGGAAATCTGCAGACGATTCTATTCTAAATGTCACTAGAACATCTTGAGATGAGCCAGAGATGGAAAAACACATTATATGAATAAACAATGAAAGCATTATAACTGACTTGTATCGAAATCAATGCAAACCAGAAGACCATGGTCTGGTATCTTTAAAATGCTGGAAAAAAAGAAAAGAAAATCTAGAATTCTACAGCCACCAAAGTATCCTTCAAAATTGAAGATAAAATACATTTTCAGATAAACAAAAACTGAAGGAATGGGTGACCAGAAGATCTATACTACAAAGAATGGTGAAGAAAGTTCTTCAGCATGAAAGAAAGTGACATAAGATAAAAATTCAGAGATACCGAAGAAAAGGAGAGCACAAAAATAAAACTACTTAGGTAAAAGTAGGTAAATAAAAATAACCATTTTCCATGTTTCTTAATTTCTCTTAAAGAGGAATTACTATTCAAATAAATAGTAATAATAGCGTATTATGATTGACTCCTAGTTTCTGCTCAGAATGTAGAAAACTAGATCCAAAGAAGACATACAGATGGCAAACAAACACATGAAAAGATGCTCAACATCACTAATTATTAGAGAAATGCAAATTGAAACTACAATGAGGTAACACCTCACACTGGTCAGAATGGGCATCATCAGAAAATTTACAAACAACAAATGCTGGAGAGGATGTGGAGAAAAGGGAACCCTCTAGCACTTTTGGTGGGAATGTAAATTGATACAGCCACTATGGAGAACAGTATGGAGGTTCCTTAAAAAACTAAAAATAGAACTACCATACGACCCAACAATCCCACTACTGGGCATATACCCTGAGAAAACCATAATTCAAAAAGAGACATGTACCACAATGTTCATTGCAGCACTATTTACAATAGCCAGGACATGGAAGCAACCTAAATGTCCATTGCCAGAGGAATGGATAAAGAAGATGTGGTACATATATACAATGGAATATTACTCAGGCTTAAAAAGAAACGAAATTTTGCCATTTTCAGAGACATGGATAGACCTAGAGACTGTTACATAGAGTGAAGTCAGAAAGAGAAAAACAAATATCTTACATATCAATTATATGTGGAATCTAGAAAAATGATACATACAGATGAACCTGTTTGCAAAGCAGAAATAGACACAGATGTAGAGAACAAATGTATGGATACCAAGGGGGAAGGGGGAGTGGGATGAATTGGGAAATTGGGATTGACATATATACACTACTATGTATAAAATAGATAACTAGGGCTTCCCTGGTGGCGCACTGGTTGAGAATCTGCCTGGCAATGCAGGGGACACGAGTTCGAGCCCTGGTCTGGGAGGATCCCACGTGCTGCAGAGCAACTAGGCCTGTGAGCCACAATTACTGAGCCTGTGCTCCTCAATAAGAGAGGCCACGATAGTGAGAGCCCCGCACACCGTGATGAAGAGTGGCCCCTGCTTCCCGCAACTGGAGAAAGCCCTCCCACAGAAACGAAGACCCAACACACCCAAAAATAAATAAATAAACAAACCAATGAACCGACATTTTAAAAAAAAAAAAGTTGAAAAAAAATAGATAACTAATGAGAATTACTGTGTAGCACAGGGAACTCTACTCAATGCTCTGTGGTGACCTAAATGGGAAGGAAATACAAAAAAGAGGGGAGATATATATATATATATATATATATATATATATATATATATATATATATATACACACACACACATATATATATGTATATGTATAACTGATTCACTTTGCTGTACAGCAGAAACTAACACAACATTGTAACATTTCTGTGTTAGCAGAAACTAACACAACATTTAGTCACTTTACAACATTGTAAAGTGACTAAATTCCAATAAAAATTAATTTTAAAAAAAGAAAGGCTAAAAAAAAAAACTGGGAAAAGTGTCAATAAAACAGATGATCTGCAAATTCACTATTTTTTTTTCAAGCCCAGCAAATTCAGTATATTTTTTCAAGCCCAGCAAGAAAACTGAGGTTGCAAAGCAACCAAATAACCTGAAATCTAAGGAAAGCGTGGGCCTAAGGACAGAGGGAACACAACAGCTGCCTGCATGGATCCCATACAACCCAATAAAAAAATTCAAGCAAAATATTAATTAAATTACTAAACAGCATGTGTGAACTAGCGGGAAATTATAGGACCTCTGGGAGCAACAGACACAGAAGTTTGAACACCTACTTGAAGACTCTTATCAATGGATCTCCTAGGATTCACAAGATTGGGGCAAGGAGGGAACCCTGAGAAAAACCCCTGGGGTGCAGGTCTGGGGAGCAGCGGGCACAGCAGCCACTGTGAGAAAGCCAGAAAGACCTGCTCTGATGCTTCTCCAGTATCTCCCATACTGAACAAAAGCTTTCAGCCCCTGGGAGAGAGGCATCAAACTCTGTTGTCCTTAGACCACACGTGAAAACTCACAGCAGCTAGAGCAAGTGAACAATAACCCTACGGTGGAGGTGAAGGAAGGGCAAGAAAACATACTGAACTCAGACTATTCGAGATTCTTTGCCCCTAGGAGAGGTGCAGCATCACCGAGAAGGCCACATTCCTGATATTCAGAGTCCCAGTACCTACCTAAGACTTAGATCAAACCCAAATAACACATGCTTTGCCCATTGCAATCATGCCAGCAAGAGTTGAGTAGTCAGTAACAGTACCCTAATTCTGGGAGAGAGGCAAGAATATGGAGAGAGACTCTTGTGAGGAGCAGATTCACAGAGAAGACCTGAGGCCAAAGGTAAAGTAGGCATACAGAAAATCCCTTTAGTACACAAGATCTCAGCCAAAGCACAAGGTAGAGCTAAAGGAATGTGAAGGGATTCAACAAAAACAAAACTCAAATCCAGATGAAATCCTCCACACCAAAGCCCTATCAAAACACAAGGCATGCCCATTTCCATCCATAAACACTATTTGCCTCATTCTCTAGTATTCTATACAATATGTCAATTTTTAACCAAAAGAAACAACAGAGAATACTCTGTTAAAAAAAAAGAAACAAAGAAGAAGAAAAACGCCACAGATATGTGAAATACTAAAAATGAAAAACACAGAAAGAGAGATGGATGATGCCTTCAATAGGGTCACCAGTAAACGTAACACAGATGAGGAACGAATCAGGTAACTTGAAGAAGGAGTGACTAAAACAGAGCAGAGCAGTGAAGATTTGTGGGACAATATTAAGCAGTCTAATATACATGCAACTGCAATTCCAGAAAGAGAAGAGACAGAGTATGGGGCAGAACAAATATTTAGTGGGATAATGGCTCAAAATTGTCCAATACTAATTGTCCACTATTAAGACATAGACCCAATTAATACACAGAAACCAGAAAAAATAAATACCAGATAATAATAACACCTATATGTAGACTCATCATATTCAAACTGTTGAAAATCAAAGATTTTTAAAAATCTCGAAATCTTAACAATACATTTTATGCAAAAAAGAGAGAAGAATTATAGTCAATATCTTGTCAGAAACTCTGCAAGCCAGAGATTGTGAAGTGACATCTTTAAAATGCTGAAAGAAAAAAAACAAAAACAAAAGACCTGTTAATCCAGAATACTATATCCAGTGAAAAAAATCTTTCAAAAATAAAGGAGAAAAAAGAATTATCAGACTAACATAAACTGAAAGGATTTATTATAAGCATATCTACACTATGAGAAATACTAAAGGAAGTTCTTCAGGCATAGAACAAATGACTGGATATCTATAAGAAAGGAAACATACACTTGGATTCTAGTCACATACAAAAATCAATTTAGGTAAATTTTAGAAATAATATCAAAATCTAAGCAATAAAGTTTCTGGAAGATAATATAAAAGAATATCCTCATGACCTCATGGTATGAAAAATTTGTTTGATAGATTAGGCTCCATTAAAACTAAGGACTTCTGTTTCTTAAATACATTAAGTGAATGAAAAAGGAAGCCACAGAATGGGAGAAGTAAGACACAAAACACATAACTGAGAAATTATTTGTATTCATGATGTATGTAGAAACTTCTTCAAATCAATAAGAGAAAAACAGATAACCCAAGTAGAAGAATGGAGGGCTTCCCTGGTGGCGCGGTGGTTGAGAGTCCGCCTGCCGATGCAGGGGACACGGGTTCGTGCCCCGGTCCGGGAAGATCCCACATGCCGCGGAGCGGCTGGGCCCGTGAGCCATGGCCACTGAGCCTGCGCGTCCGGAGCCTGTGCTCCACGATGGGAGAGGCCACTACAGTGAGAGGCCCACACACCAGGAAAAAAAAAAAAAAAAAAAGAATGGAAAAGAGATTTAAGCAGGTACTTTACAGAAATAGATATCCAAATGGCCAAAAGTATTTAGAAAGATGCACAAGTCATTAGTAATCAGGGAAGTGTAATTTAAAAGAAAATGAGATACCATCAGAATGTGGGAAATGAAGATAACTGACAAAACCAAGTGTTTCCAAGGACGTGTAGCAATGGGAATTCTCATAAACTGTTGGTGAGATTGCAAAAGGTACAATGATTTTGGAAGAATGTCATTTTTAATGAAATTAAACATACATCCACTCTCCATGACCAACAATTCCTAGGAATATGCCCAAGATAAATGAGTACAAATATCCGTACAAAGACTTTTATGAGAATGTACATTACAGATTTGGTAATAATAGCCCAAGACAGGGAACAACCCAAATGTTTATCAACAGTAGAATGCAAGACCATCAAGCCATGAAAGGAGTAAAATATAGCTACAGGCAACAACAGAGAGGAGTCTCACAATCAAAATCTTAGTGAAAGAAGCCAGACAGGAAAGAATATCTACCACACGATTCCACTTATATAAAGTTTAACATCAAGCAAAATTAATCTCTGGTGGTAAAATCCAGATCGAGGTAAACTTTGTGGACGAGGGTAAGGTAGTGATGGTGAGGGGGCTAGAGGGGTGCCGATAATGAAACCAAGCAGGACCCTGTGGGGCTCCTGGGCACAGAAGCCTTTCAAACAGTTGCTGATCCAGGAAGGGAGGGGATGCAGAGACAAGGGAGGAGCAGTCAAGAAACAACAGTGAAGCCTTGGGGCAGGGTCCCAGTTCCCCCTCAAGGGATACAGGTAACAATATCTTTGAGCTCTTTACAGAACTAAAACCCTCAGCAAATGGAAGATGTTAGCTACTTTGATGAATCATTCTTCATTCCAGAGAAGGTCACAATTTGATAACCTTGAGAACCAGAGAAGCTCATCAGGGGCCACCTGAGGCCAGATTAAAGGAGTGCAGGCCCTGCACACACCCTGGTCCTTATCAGCAATCCTGCCCTTGAACCATCGCTATAAAACTCCTCACCAAATACCCCTAGGTTGGGACACATAGTTTTTGAGGAACAAGCCTACTTTGTCCCCTTTTGCCTGGCACAGCAATAAAACTATTCTTTTCTATTTCACCCAAAACTCTTGTCTCCAAGATTTGATTTGGCACTGGGGCACAGAGGCCGATTCAGCAACAATAATTTCTTGATTTGTGTGGTAATTACCATATTGTGACAATTCCTTGCACTGTACACTTACGGTTTGTGACCTTTCCTGCATGTATGTTAGAATTCAATAATATGTATATATTTAAAATAATAAAAATGAAATAGAGCAAAGTAAAGCATATGAATTTCCAAACTGGGGTAAAATTAACGACTGTAAAATTGGCAACTCTTTATTGTCAATGAGATTTGAATTTTTTTCCTGGAAACCAACATCCTACACTGGGTAAGTGAGTGTGGCAGGGGTCATGTTCTCCATCAACAGCCCTGTGGAGCCTGAAGTGTGAGTCAGTTCAGGTGACATTAGCCTCTGAGTGAGCAGTGCCCAGCGGGTGGCTTCCCTATGCCCTTTTCTGGTACTCCTTCCCTGTTTACTTTATGCTCTCTTCCTGCTGAGAGGTCTCTGGTATTAATAACAAATAAATGGGCAGCTGTAGCCTACACAAAGAGATGCCTTAGGTAATCCCTTTGTGGTGAATCATCTAATTATTCATTCTTGTCCTTTTTATTTCAAGAGAAGGCAGAGGGCACTGCCTAGGATCCCACCACTGATGAATACTATTTGCTGTTTACTTGCCAATAATTGAGGGGATTGATTTTTCTAAAGTATATGGTAATTATAACCATACCTATGCTCCTTTGGACAGTACTTTACGCAACATTTCTGTGTGCATTATCTCACTTGATCTTCATAATAATTAAGACAAGAGAAGCGGCACACGTTGTTATCTCCCTTTTATTCAAGAGGAAAAGGAGGTTCAGATAAATCTTGCAAAATAAACACTTTATTTGAAATGAGTAGGGGAAGGGGAAGCTTTAATATCACTGTCTGAGTTTGGATTTCCCCAGATTCATATCCTGAGCCAAAGATATAAGTGCAGAGAATGTATTTGGGAGGAGGAAACACTGGAAGGGGCATAGAGAAGTGAGACAGGGAAGGGGAAGCAATCGATAAAGGACGTGTTATCAATTTCTCTACCACTGAGGGCTACTGGGATTTAATTGTGCATTGGGAACGAGGGTAGTATACACACCTTAGAATAATCTGGCCCAAAGAGCAAAAGAACTAGGAGCTGGAGTGTTTATCCACCATCACTGGGGGTGTCATCTTCCTGTCACTTCTTTCCTGCTGAGTACGTGGATGAAGAGAGTTTCAGAGACCATAAAAGTCCTAAGGCAAAGAGACGCAGGTGCTGACGGTTGGAAATCAGGTCCCAGAGCACAGATGTGTGTGAGGATGTAGACAGGAAACTGATGGGTCTGCTACACCTGGTGAATGAGTGTCATTTGCAGTTTTCTTTTTCTTCCTGCCCCAGAGTTCTCTATTACCTTTGGGGATCCAGGGATGGAGCATGTGACCTCAGCTGGTCCAGTCAGAGTGACCTGCTAACTTTCTCGTGTTTCCTGAGGGACATTTCCCACTTTATTCTGCTGGATGTGGAAAAAGAAGCCTGTTGGCCCAGCAGCTGCTGGAAGTCATCTTGACATTATAAAGAGAGGGAGTCTGGAGATGAAATCTGTAATGTGGAAGGCAGGGTGTGGACATGGAAATAAATTCCTTAGTGATATTATGAGCCGCTGGCTCAAGGCTGACCCAATCAGGCTGAAAATCTGGACTTAATTTTAAGTAAAATAATTACCTTTAGTGTATAGGCAAGTTTGAGTCTTTTACTTACAACAAAAGGATTCCAACTAGTATAAAATATGTCATCTAATCTAAAACACTATCCATGGTAAGAATCATCATTATTTTATGTACTACTGGGAAAAAAATGTTTCCAATTAAACTAAGAACAGTTATATCCCTTAGGTTTTTAAAATTTTTATATTTTTTCAAAGATCTCTGTTAGACTTTTATAGATGTAGTTTCTTCCTTCTGTCATATAAGTTTGATGGGCATACATTAGCAAGGGCATAGTTAAGTGAAATGACTTAACTGAAATGAGTGAAATGGACTAGTTAAAATAATCCTAAAATATGTTCCCATTTAGACCCCAAGTCTTCTCAAATCATTTCAGTCATCATCATCATCATCATCATTATCCATGTGTTCCTACCAGATATTCTCCTTGGGAATATAGCTTTTCTTATATGCCCAGCAGTTGTCTTTGCAATTTCCTCTATGCGCCACAGATCTAATTCAGCAAGTTTTGATGCTTACTGTTTCTTATATGTGACAGACAATACTTTAGCATATATATAAGTAACAAAACCTCACACATCATTGACCATGGATTTCTTCTTTTCATAGGTCTCATAAAGCATCTGGTTGCACCTTTGCAAGAAAATGGAAATGGGCTTATTCTTCCAATGGAAATATTTGTTTTTCAAATAACAAATTTATGCCCCACTGCCTTCTTCTGTTGCCTTTCTAGGTAGACAATAACTTTTCACCTTTAAATCATAGAGAAAAAAAAAACAGCAATGGAATGT
This sequence comes from Delphinus delphis, assembly GCF_949987515.2. NCBI lineage: Eukaryota > Metazoa > Chordata > Mammalia > Artiodactyla > Delphinidae > Delphinus > Delphinus delphis. Next base: position 136,446,341 of record NC_082686.1, read on the forward strand.
AGTATATATAGTGTATTTTAGTAATGTCCATAGCTCAATTGATGTCATAAGAAATAACCAGCTATGATCAAGTTTTGGTCATGCACACAAGCGAGGACAACTCTGTCATGATTGTTGGCTGGCTGAAAGCCATTTGAAGATGCCTTAGATTGTATGTCACATGACAGTTTCAGAGATATTCAGAGTGAATGCATGAAAAGATTAGCATCTTAAAGTAGATGAAATACATTATCACATATCTTGCAGTGCAGAGTCAACCCAGCACTACTATTCTAGTCTCCTTTCAATACACAGTATGCCTTATGCCAGGCAGAATGCTTATCTCCTTCCATTTTATGACTATAGTTAAAATTTCTATTGAATTTTTTATTGTTTATCTATTTCTTTATATTTTATATATTTTTTTAACTCTTTGGACATGAGAATTTGGTGTTCCTTAAAATATATTCTAATATCTAAGAATTTAAAACTTTTTAAGTCTTTGGATGTAAGAATTTTATGTTCCTTAAAATATGTTCTAAGAATTTTTTAATTTTTTGAATAAAATAAGATTTGAATAAATGGAGATGAACATTCAGTACAGTAAATTTCCTTCATCACAACCTGGTGTCAGTAGATTGGTTTTACTGCACAAGGATGAGCAGACCCACGTTTGGTTCAGCAACACAGGCATCTAGCAAACAAAAAGCAAGATATCTGCTCCTACCTCATCCAATACACAGTGGTGGACAGGAGCAGGATAAGGTCGTTAGGGGAAACACTCACTGAAACTGCCTGCCCTGCCCAGGCATCGTAGCCACTTGCATGAGTTATCTTACAACAGGAAGTACTGGTAAGCAACACAGAGCTAACAAGCTACCACCAACGGAATAACTCGGGAAAGATCAAAAGGAGAGAGGAGATGCCCATCCATATATCCTACTAACCTCCCAGAATCCTCCTTGCTGGAATCCATCCTGGCTGAGTGATGCGCGCGCCACCAGGAAGGACCCTGAGTCAGAAAGATTGGCCAGAGACAACCCAGAAACTAACCCCATCCCCATAAAACCTGAGACCGTCAGCCACGTGGCAGAGCCGTTCTCCTGCGTTCCCTTACCCTACTGCTCTCCACCTGGGCTCCCCCAAAGTCTCTTTCTTTGTCAGCACATGTGTCTCCTCGGAAAGTTAATTTCCGAGTGTTAGACAAGGGCCCACTCTCGGGTCCTGGAAGGGGTCCCCCTTCCTGTAACAACGTCAGGAAACTCTGCCACCAGAAAGGGCAAGGGTAGGGGACACAGAGCGTGCACTGGTTGATAGCAGTTCTGAAATCCTGCCCCACTCCCTACCCTGGATGCACTTGTATTAGGTTCTGACTTTACAAAACCTTGACCAATGTTCCTCACGGCTTTCCATTTTCAGTCTGTTTTCTGTCCGTGGAAGTTTGGGAGCCTAAGGATTGTTATGTTTTGAATAATCGCAAATATTTTTGGATCAAACTCTTGATTTCTGTAAAAGTAAAACTCTAAAACTTTCAATACATTTACCCTTTATTTGCTAGCAGTCACATCAACATGGTTCCTCACCATGGCTCTCAGATTCGTTACGTTTCATTGCTTTCTTACACTTACCTAGCTTCTCTGGCTTGACTTAAGGGTGAGTACCTTAGGGCCATCAGAATACTAGATATGAAGGCCACACCCTTAAGCTGATCATCGTCCTTAGTCGTTTTAACTGGCTGCCTATTTTACATTTATTGAAAAGAGCCTTCTTAAATGCTGTATCTTATGGATTGGTACCTAGAATTGATCACTATTCCAATCCTACGTGGCCTTGAATTTCCTTTTCATTTCCACTTACAACCCAGCCAATTTTCTTCAAAATCTCAGTGTTTCTTGAAATAAGTTGCCAAAGGTAACCAATAACAACACCTTGTACCACCAAGTTTTACCAAGTGTTTTGCCACAGGATAACATGGATCCCCATCTTTCTAGCCCCTGTGTACTTTTTTTTTTACTTCCTACTGCCCACCTATTAACCTAATGGCACATATTTTAGGGTTTTCTTTTTTTTGTTTTTATAGCAGCCCTCACTTCTAGGTATCAATATTTGTATGGGTAAGTAGAGTTAGTTGAAGCTGAAGTAAGAAACAAATTCTGAAACCTCAGTGGCTTAATACAACAAAGATTCATTTTTCACAAGCGTATACTCTGTTGCTCATTGGCGACTCTCTTGGTTAACAGGTATCTGTGAAGAACAGTTTTTCTTTTAATCTCATGATGAGGTTTCCAGTTGACTGCAGAAAGGAAGAAAGATCTGCAGAGTACCACCATTAGCCAAAATTCATCACACGATCATGTAAACCGAAAGGGAGCCAGGAGTTGTGAGGAACCATGTTGATATTTGGTGAGTGTTAAACGTCTCTGTCATGACATATGATGTATATTAATTATAAGTATTGAGTACTGTATTGAAAAATCTAATCCATTTTGTACAGGTTATTACTGCCCCTCCCAAAAGGAAAAAAAAATAGAAGTTACTTTTATAAGTCTATCAAGGAAGAAGAAAAGACTAAAAGAATTTATTCCAAACTGATAAAAATAATGCAATACCTTATGTTTAGAGAAATATATTCTGGTTTTATTTGCATGTCAAATACATGACACATAATTGACAACTGTATAGGACATGTATTTAGATACCCTTACCTTATAAAGTTTTACTATCCTTGATAGTATAAATATTTATATTTGCAAATATTAACAAGATTAATGTTTTAAATTATGATATAATTTTAATCCTAAATTTCTCATGGAAATACTTGCAAATTATGAAAATAGAAAACAGAAAACTGATGAAAAGAAAATGACACTCATAATCATGCTTCCCAGTAACAACTATTGTTAGCATTTACATTTTTTTCTTTAAGTTTTCACATTCATAGTTTATACTATACCTACAATATTCTAACATTACTTGATATCTTTTCATTTTGCTAAATATTTAGTATGGCATTTTCCCATACTAGTCAAAATCATTTGGACATTCAGGTTTCTTTCTAATTTTCTAAATTACAAGTTAAAAGAAATGAGTCTCTTTGCACATAAATCTTTGGACTTGTGAATGTTTCATTAGTATAGATTCCAAGGAGTACAATTACTTGATCATAAGGTATACCTATTCAGAAACTAATGAATATTGGAATATTTAGTTCCAGAAATATACTAATTTGTACTCCCACCATTGGTATACAAATATGTCCATCTTACCAAACTTTTGTCAGCACTGATGATGTACACACACATGCACACACACACACACACACACACTATATATATATATATAATATATATTTGCTAATTTGAGGGAAGTAAAAATAATATCTTCTTGGTTTACTCTATGTATGTTATTTTTTGCAGTAGCTTTTTATTTAATTGAAGAGTAATTTTCATAAATAAAATAAATACTTTAAGGTTCCATTTGCTAAGTTTTGACAAATGTGTACAGCAGAGAAATCACCACTCCAATGGAGAGAGAGAATATTTTGATTATTTCAGAAAGTTCCCTTGTGCCCATTTCAAGTCAATTCCTCCCCCATAAGCAGGCATTATTCTGATGTTACAGTTTTTAACATCAAAGTTAATATCAAAATGCAGCCATTTTAAGTGCATCAGTCAATGAGCTTTAACAAATACATATGTGTGCGTAACAACATCCCAATAAAGAAAAGGAACATTTCTATTACCCCAGAAATGCTTTCCTTTTCTAGGCAGTTCCCTTTACCTCTGGCCTTGGACAATCACTGATCTGCTTTCAGTAGATTAATTTTGCCTATTTTAGAATTTCTTTTCTATACGAGAAATACCTAGGGATGGAATTGATGCATCATAGAGTCAGTATATACTTAACTTGAACTTTACTGCCAAACTGATTTCTAAAGTGCCTATTCATTCTGACAAACATGTATAAGACTTTTATTTGCCCCATTTCCTTGCCAATATGTTAAACTGTCAATTTTTTTAAAAATTTACTCTCTCCGGTGGGTGTGTAGTGGTATCATTTTTATCATTTTTTAATTTGTATGTCTCTGATAAGTAATGATATTGTGTAACTTTCCATGTGCTTATAAACCATTTGTATATATGACTTTGTGAAGTGTCTGTTTAGATATTTTGCCCATTTTTAAAATTTTTATTTTTTAAAATCTTATTGGAGTATAGTTGATTCATAAGGTTGTGTTAGTTTCAGGTGTACAGCACAGTGATTCAGTTATACATATATTCATTCTTTTTCAGATTCTTGTCTCATATAGGTTATCCCAGATTATTGAGTAGAGTTCCCTGTGCTATACAATAGGTCCTTGTTGGTTATCTGTCTTATATATAGTAGTGTGTGTATGTTAATCCCAAGCTCCTGATTTATCCCTCTCTACCACGTTTCCCCTTTGGTAACTATAAGTTTGTTTTTGATATCTGTAAGACTGTTTCTGTTTTGTAAATAAATTCATTTGTACCGTTTAAGAAAATAATAGATTCCACATATGCGCCCATCTTTTTTTAAACTGGGTTGTTTGTCTTCTTATTATTGAGTCATAAGAGTTTTTGGTTCCCTGGACACTTCTCTATCAGATATTTGTACTATGAATTTTTTTCCCAGTCAGTGGCTTTTCTTTTCCTTTTCATAATAATGTCTTTCAAAAAGCAGTTTCTTTTTTACATTTTTTAAAACAACTTTTCTTAAACTAGTTGGTGCTTTTTGTGACCTATCTAAGAAGTCTTCTTTTATCCCAAGTTAACAAAGATTTTCTCCCTGTTACCCTCCAGTAATTTTGTAGATTTAGTTTTTATGTTTAGGTCTATGGTGCATTTTGCATGAATTTTGTGTATGGTCTGAGTTAAGAATCAAGGCTCATTTTTTAACCAAGATCGGAAAAGAACCTGAAAAAGAATAGATATATGTATATGTATATATATAACTGAATCACTTTGCTGTACATCTGAAACTAACACAACATTGTAAAAAAATCAACTATACTCCAATATAAAATTTAGACATTTTTGAAAAAAGAAAGAAATACCTACCAGGTGAGAGAAGATAGAGACTGGAGGCCCAGAGGAGCTCCAGGCCTCCAAAGATCTTGTTTTATGTGCTTAGAAAATGGTAGAGCACCATATGTTATATTTTCAAAGTAGCTATTTCCTATGAAATAGTCCCACTAGGACACTGTTAGAACAGTTTGAAGTTAAATCTTTCAGAGACTACAATCATAGGGGTTATAAAATCATGAGGGGGACTTTCAAAGGCAATTGTTTTCAAATCTTGCTTAAAGAAGTTAAGAAGAAGCAACTCTTCGCAAGTTGAGGGTTGAGGAAGTCCAAACGTAAGGAACCTGGGTGCCTGGGGGAAGGGGACACACACGTGGGAATTAAGGTAAAGCACCGAAGAAGAATATCTGACTCAGTAACTCTCTTCATTGTTTTTCCCTCTGAAGTGTCTAAGGTCCAGCCTCTCCTTCTAGAGAATGAGTGAATGGAGCAGGAAGGAGGCCCACCCAATTAGAGGTGTCTGGGATTTCTGCACACGCTACCTTTGGGGCTGGTTTTAGAATCTCCCTCAAGAGCAGATCAGTACAAGATGGCCAAGGTTGTGGTAGAGAGCAGGGCCATGCTTACGTTGCAGCTCCTAGGGCACTGACATTTGACTAGTGGAAACTGGGCACTCAGCTAAAACTCGCTGAATGAAAATAGGAGGGAAATGAAGGGGGAGAGAGAGAGAGAGGTCTAAAAACCATTTGACTCACGGACTTGATTTTACAGAATAATGGATTTGAGGAATCAAAGAAGTGGGCAGGGATTTTAAAATACTTTATTTTCCATTCTAGGTTATTACAAGATATTGACTATAATTCCCTGTACTATACAGTAAATCCTAATCTGAATATATATATATGTATAACTGAATCACTTTGCTGTACACCTGAAACTAACACAATATTGTAAATCAACTATACTTTAATAAAAAATACTTTATTTTATGTTCTAAACTTAAAAAATAAAAGGCTCATTTTTTTCCCCAAAGGGATATCCAGCTGTTTCTATATTATTAGTTAAAAAGACTTTACTTTCCCCATTGAAATGCTTTGGTATCTTTATTGAAATTCAGTTAACCCTATATAAATGGATCAATTTCTGTTGTCTCTATTTTGTTGCTTTGGTTTATATGTCTGTCTTTGCACCAGTACCATATGGAATTGACTCAGTAATCTCTTTGGAGGGGTCATGGGTAATGGTCTAAATTCATATGATAGCTTCCATTTAAAAGCCTCAGAATAGGGGCTTCCCTGGTGGTGCAGTGGTTGAGAATCTGCCTGCTAATGCAGGGGACACGGGTTCGAGCCCTGGTCTGGGAGGATCCCGTATGCCGCGGAGCAACTAGGCCCGTGAGCCACAACTACTGAGCCTGCGCATCTGGAACGTGTGCTCCACAACAAGAGAGGCCGCGATAGTGAGAGGCCCGCGCACTGTGGTGAAGAGTGGCCCCCGCTTGCCACAACTAGAGAAAGCCCTCGCACAGAAACGAAGACCCAACACAGCAAAAATAAATTAATTAATTAATAAAACAAAGGACTAGTCTTTGCCAAAGAATGATTGAAGTTTAAAAATAAATAAAAGCCTCTTGAATAACTAATGTGAAGGAACTCCCCCAGACATAAAGAACTACATTTTGGAAAAAACACAACTTGGGTTAGGGTTCCCAAAATTTATATTTAGGATACATCCTGTGTTGTCTCTTTTTTGCCATCTAGTGAGAAATTACTGTGGTTCAATTTTATTAAAGACCTGTATTTAAAACTGGAAGGAATATCAAATACAAGTGGTCCAGCATTTCTCAAACTGGGTTTTACATAGCCTAAGCAACATTTATTTCCCAATAATCAGGATTCCTATGTGGGTATATATATATATATATATATATATATATATATATGTAACTTTATTACCACCTGTAGTATTAGATATTTAATATTGTATATAATCTTTTTCAAAACAAAAAGTTTAAAGAAAATAAATGTTAAACAGTATTTTATTGCTTACTGAAATGGGAAATTTTTTCTAATTGTATTTTTATAATAGATAATTATTAAAATAAAATAATTTTGATTTTTTTTCTTTTTTTTTGGCTGTGCTGTGAGACTTCTGGGATCTTAGTTCCCTGACCAGGGATGGAACCTGGGCCTTCAGCAGTGAAAGCACAGAGCCCTAACCACTGGACTGCCAGGGAGATTCTCAAAACTAAAATAATTTTGGTACAATCTAAAATCATCTCACAAACAGCTCATAGTATCATAATCTGAGAAGTACTAGAGGCCTGTAAAACTACTGTAGGTCCTTTAGGGAGATGTCCACAAAAAAATGAGCAATATATTATGTAGTCAATAATTTTCATTTTCAGGTGACAAAGATTTCCAGTATTTATAATATGGTTTATGGGTCTTAAAGATTCAAGGTTAGGGCTCAAGTCTCCTTACGCCAAGTCCATTGTTTTGTCAATTATACCACTGTGTTAAGAGTATCCTTCACTTCCCTGGTGGTGCAGTGGTTAAGAATCCGCCTGCCAGTGCAGGGGACACAGGTTGGATCCCTTGTCCAGGAAGATCCCACATGCCATGGAGAAACTAAGCCCGTGCACCACAACTACTGAGCCTGCACTTTAGAGCCCATGAGCCACAACTACTGAGCACATGTGCCACAACTACTAAAGCCCAGGTGCCCTAGAGCCTGTGCTCCACAACAAGAGAAGCCACTGCAATCAGAAGCCCACGCACCGCAACGAAGAGTAGCCCCTGCTCGCCGCAACTAGAGAAAGCCTGCGTGCAGCAACGAAGACCAAACACAGCCAAAAATGAATAAATAAATAAATATATATATATTAAAAAAAGAGTATCCTTTTTCCCTTGCTTACTTTCTGAAACATGTATTCAAATTGTTATTAAAACAGTTTTTATGAGAGTAGAACCATTATCCACATTAATATAATTATGCAGAAAGAGGTCAGTGGATAAGTCAAGCTATGCTTTTGAATTTTGTGAATTTAAAATCCACAAAAGCCCTCAAATGTTTGGTTTGTTTAAATTATGTCTCAGGAAGCAATAAAATAAAACTTGAAATTTTGTTAAATGGGAAAGAAACTTTTCAACTTCATTATTAACCTTGACTGTTTATAATAGAATTTCTGATTTTTCCTGAATGTAGTCCATATGATTCAGTACAATTTATCCTTTGAATATAATTACATACTATACATTATTTTTTAAAAGAAAGTAAACCTTTCAAAGGATCTAATCCTTAGAAAAAAAGATAGGGGATAAAAGTGATTTTAGTTCTGCCACGTGTGCTTAAATAAGCATTTAAAAGCAATTAAAATTGTTAGATGTTCCTGTTTTGTTGCCTTTGGCAGAGAAGAATGAGTAAGCTTACAAAATGCTATCTAGGGAAGTATTTGTTGAAACTTGAACTTGATATAAAGGAGCTGCAGCGTGGGCTTCTTGGTCGATAAAAATACTCTTCATTTCCAAAATTCAAATAGGTCTACACTTCTGGACCACACTTCAGAAATAGCACATGGAGCCAAGCACCTGCTGCCTGATCGGGCGTGCTTGACTTCATTCATTCACACATTCACTCATTCGCTCTTCATTGGGGCAATCACAGCCTCTACGGTACCTGAATCGCTTTGTGCATCATTTCTATTATGAAGCATTTTGTGCACTAAGCCCAGCTGTGGTATTGATCCTTCCGTATTTTTAACAAGAAGAATACGCCATTGAAGCTTTACCCCGTTCAAATGTATCTTAGCATTCCCAATGATTTTTACACTTTGTTTCTCCAGGTCTAACTTCCCACCTCCCCAGAAAGATTGTGACTGCCACGTGAAATGATCAGCGAAAAGAAGAAAATGAAAAGTTAACTACAAATTATATTCTTTAAAACACTGATAATTTTTGTTTTTGGAAAACAATCTCTCCATAATGTTTGCCTTACAATGTGGAAGGGTTGAAGTTTTTATCCAGTAAAAAAAAAAAAAAAAGAAAGAAAAAAACACAGTGTAAAGATTTAAAATCCTGATGACTTTGTTATTTCAGACACTTAATTTTTTTGTTTTTCATTTTTTCCTTTTAATTAAAATTTAAATATGATAGTTTCTTTTCAAAGTGATAAAGAGGGATTTTTGTGTGTGTGTCTCTTAGAATAATTACGAAGGTATATAGGATAAGGTAATTGTGTAATAAAATGATCAATTAATGTGCATGTAAAATTTATTGAGCTTTTAATTATTGTTCTTATTAAAACTCATGTGCATTACAGATTTTATTGAACTTTCCATCTATTTTCTCTCATATCAGCAATTTAAAATGAAATTATTCCTCAAAGTAGCCTGGAATGGGTTTTTTAAAAAATATTTGTTAGGGGCTTCTCTGGTGGCGCAGTGGTTGAGGGTCCGCCTGCCGATGCAGGGGACGCGGGTTCGTGCCCCGGTGCGGGAGGATCCCGCATGCCGTGGAGCGGCTGGGCCCCTGGGCCATGGCCGCTGGGCCTGCGTGTCCGGAGCCTGTGCTCCGCGACGGGAGAGGCCACGGCAGTGAGAGGCCCGTGTACCGCAAAAAAAAAAAATAGTAAATAAATATTTGTTAGAACTTAAAATATTCTCAAAGTGCTGTACCTTCTCAATTCCTGTTATACCTATTATGGCATATCTGGGTCTTCATATTCCCTTAGGCAGAGTCTGCGTGTCCTCTGCCTCTGTAAACAGTCTCGATAACTATTTGTCATCCTTAATATATATTCTACATTTATTAGGCAACGGATATGCATTGTGCTCAGTACGTTGCTAACCAGTAAGGAACCCAAAGAATAAGACTGACAGAAAGTCAAGGGTGAACCTCAAGTTATACAATAATTACAGACAGTTTTATAAACTGACATTGTGAGCGTTTTGCAACTCACTAGTTTTGTTACATGCTCTTCTTCGACTTTTCTTCTCGAGTTCTGCTAACTTCAAGGCAGCCTGGATGCATATTCCTGTGAGGAGAGCCAAAAGTAGCAGCCATAACTTTGAAAATTTTACAAATCCCTTTATTAAAAACGAAATAGATAGTTGCACTTTAATGTGAAAATAGTTTCTGGAATATGTGCCTTTAGAAATAACTTTACTACATACCATGAATCATCAGAGGCACATATACTCCAGCCTGAGAAGCTTTAAAGGTGATCTACAAAAGATGAACTGCCATGAATATTTTATCAGAAGAGTTAGAACTCAAAAGAAAAGGAGGAATTTAATCTTCCATAGCCACATTAGGGATGGAGCATCAAGGGTACCACCTTAATAGTCTGAAAAAAATATTGATCCAGGAAAGAGCAGAGGTACAAAGGAAAAGTCAGAAGGGCACTCTGCTGGGACCATTTAGATTTGTGTCCTCTCCTGAGTTGACTGACCTTGGAAAAGTTGCAGCTGCAGCCTTTCTTAGTGTACCACTCTCCATCTGCTAGAGTGATTGCACAATCTCTTCTGTCTTTTCTAGTTTTTCCATCCTATGATTCAAAAATGCACTGAATTTCTTGCCATTTTACTGCACTCCACTTTGAATTAATGAACACAGTAGAGTGGCAACGATCCCTAAGTGCCAAGCTCGCCACCAGAAATAGCTTCAGTAATGTAATTTTAAAATATGTTTTGACTGCCTGCAATTTTGAAGCTGCTACAAAGGGAAGAAACTAGCCTTTAATGAGCTACTACAATGTGCCAGTCATTGCATAGTCCACAATAAGAAATGACTCAACCTATTTCTTTACAATCTATTTAGGAACAAAGTTTATAAAATGGAATTACAGAAGAAACATTTCAAAACTGGGCAGCAGCAAAGGAAAAACTGAATCTTGAAATTTAAAGTGATGGCCAATGTGAGAAAGAATTACTGTTAGAAATCTTTTGGAGAAGGAGAATTTTTCAGCTGAATCTGGGGGAAGATGATAGCTAAGTATTAAAAAGAAGGAAGGGAAAGTAGATGTTGGGAAAGTAACAAAAATGTACTTGAAATGAATTTGCAGTATAAGGATTTTTAATGAAGTAGTAGAATGAAGAACTTTGCAACTGTGGAGGCCATAGTTTAGTTCCTTAAATGAATCCACATGGAGGAAATAACGCTCTCCAGTCAGAGGACATAAGTCTATACTGAAAACCTACAAAAAGCATAAATTCAATCCAGGGACCATGAAAGATACAAAGCATCTAAAATACAATGCTGGCCCCTAAGATGTCTCTGATTTATTAGAAGACTCAAAGCATCCAGACCTTGAAGGGTAATAAAACTAAATTTTATAGAAACAAATCAAGACATCAAAAGAAGACCTGTCTTGATATTTCATGAGACATTACCAAATAAAGAATTTAAATAATGCGACTACAACTCAGAAAAGAGAGGTCACTGAGCCAGCACCATGAGATTAAAAAAGAAATGAACGGCATGATGTCTGACCACCAGGAACTGAAAATTTTTAAACATCTATTTCACCAACACTTAGAACTGCTCCACCTCTCCCTTGCCCCTCGTTACCCTTTCGTTTCTGTTTTCTGTTAGCTGAGTGATGACGGCATTGCCATTTACATCAGCGCTGAGCATCTATTCTCATCTTCTCCTAAAACATTGGGTTTAAAAACATACAAAGGAGCAGCAGGAGACTTGAAAAAGACCGACTTTATACATATATATATATATATATATTTTTTTTTTTTCTTGTATGACAGTCTAAAAACAGAAACCAGGAAAGAATCTAGGGAAGAGAAGGATGGTGTAAAAGTCACTCTTTTCATCTTTAGTGCACTAGGCAAGACTCAGAGTTGTCTTTATCTGTATGTGAGCAAAGGGATACAGTTTTTCATTCAGATTCTCAGGGGCAGCAAGGATCGTTGCTGGGCTTCAATTTTCAAGTGGAGAGAGATGGTGCCTAAACTTATTTTGAAATTGTGTACCTAAACATGGATCACATTATTAAAACAGTAAGGAAGCTTGGAGAACTGAAGCTACTCTTCCTTCTTTCTCTCTCTATGTGAATCCCAGAGATAGGAAATGGTGTGTTCAAAGTCACAAATTGGAGTGAAAATAATCTTGGAGTGAAACATGAGTTTTCAGTGCTCAGTATTTTGCTATTTCAATAAAACCAAGTTACAGTTTTTTTTTGTTTTTTGTGTGTTTTTTTTGTGGTACACGGGCCTCTCACTGTTGTGGCCTCTCCAGTTGTGGTAGGCTCCGGACACACAGGCTCAGTGGCCATGGCTCACGGGCCCAGCCACTCCACAGCATGTGGGATCTTCCCGGACCGGGGCATCCGTCCCCTGCATCGGCAGGCAGACTCTCAACCACTGCACCACCAGGGAAGCCCCAAGTTATAGTTTTTTTCTTGGAATTTAGTTCCAAGAAAGATTTTGATCTTACCCAAATGACTGATGCTTACAATCACCGGGCCATGGTTTGGACTTGACTTAAGTCAGAGCTTAATTTAATGCTCAGATGAGTATACCACATTCCCTGTCCAAAAAATTGTCCCTTCCTTTATATAACTTCTGATTTTTCCTGTATTTTTTAGTGTATTTTGGACTTTATTATAAATTAATACATATTCATAGTGGAAAATCTGGAAAACATGTCAGACTCTAAAAAAACAAAAAAAAATTTATCTCACCACTCTTATTACTTTATTTGAACAATCTTTCTATGTATGTTTTAACTATAAACGGCCTTGAAATAGTTTAAGAAGTAGGAAGAGATTACTTTATGAATAAGTTTCTTTTATTAAACAGGAATAGCATCACCTCACACTTCATGAATACCCACCCATCTGTTAATATGGTTAGTTCCTTTAATTTAACAGGCATCCAACAAATGGAACTCTCTTTTTAAAAATATGCATGTCATAGCGAGATGGAGACCCTAATGCGGTACAGAGCCATGGGAGCTGCCTTGAATTCATAGTGCATGGTCATAGATTTAAGAAATATTTCATAGCTTGAAATTTTTGTGACATAAGGAAGGTACATTATTATAAAGTACCTGTTCAATAATTTTTATATAATTTTTATTATAAAGTACCTGTTCAGAGAAGTTTGGGTCACCTACCAACTCTTCCCCTCATTTTTTGCATGTAAATTATCAATCCAGCAATATTGGGGAAAGCACTCAGAATATTCTTTTAAGGTCAAATTTGTGTGATTTTCAAATCAATAAATCAAATGTGAACACCTACATCCGAATCCACACACCTACATGCAGGATATCAATCAACTAGGGAGAGGACAAGAGATTGGTGAGCAAAAGTAATGGTAATAAAAGAGCCATGAATTTAGTGTTGACACTTGCTGCAGATAAGTACCTGCTATAGAATAATTTCATTCATCCATTCATTTATTCTTCATTCATTGAATATTTAAAAATACATCATCTGTGCCAAATAACTTTAAATAAAAGATTGTACAAGATAATCTCCTTAAGATAAACTTTAAAAAGCTCAGTGTGTGGTGTAAAAGATAGGCAAGGGAACAGATATCGATCCATGTAATAGTGAAGTGATTGAAATAATAATCAGGATAACTAACATGTATCCCTTCAACAAATATTTCTGTGTCTACGATGTGCCAGAGCCCACATAAGTCACTAGGAATACAATGGTGAACAGACAGTCAATACTATCCCAATCACTTTTGATGTTGTCTCCTTTATCCCTCATAATTGCCCTGTGAAATGTATGTTATTATCACTCCTATGAGACTCAGAAAAGATAAATAAGTTAAGCAGAACCACACAGGTCAAACTAGGTCAGATCATATTCAACAACTGATGTACAACTATTATGAGAGCGAATGGCTCCCTTTTAAGGGGCGTCCAAATTCAACTGGAGTAGAAAGTAGGTATGTGTGTGGTGGTCTTGCCCAGGAGGTCCGGGAAGTGCTTTCCAGGAGGTGAGGGTAATATGATTAAAGTCATAGTCTCTCGAAGGGCACACTACATTTTGGAAACTTCTAGGAATTTTGGATTCCTTGAACATAAAATTTGAAGATGATAAGAAATATGTTTTGAGAGATGTGCTGAGCTCAAACATAGACCTCTGACTTTATCCCACAGGCAGCATGAGAAGTGACAAGATCACATTTACCCTTTAGTAAGGTCATGCCAGGCTGGAGTGTAGAGAAAGGATTCAGGAAGAAAAAACTTTAGGTCAGGAAAGCATTGCAGGGACTCCCACAAGGGATGGCCAAGGCCTAAACTAGGGCATCAATTGGATGGAGAAATTAGGGACTCCTCAGAATATAGTTAGACAAAGTAAGGGCTTAAAGATTTGATGGACATTGGGAATAAAATATAAGAAGGATGACTTCCTGGAGTGTCATATAGATAACTTGATGGTAAGGATAAGAGTTTATGTGGGAGGAATATTCAAGGGGTGATACAAATTCCACAGTTGGATATTGTTAACCAGAAGATCAGAGGAAAGATCTGGACTTCGGATGAAGAACATTTTTCATTTCCCGGCTGAAAGATAGAGAGCAGATATATGACCTTCCAGGTGACTTTTTTGTTCAACGGTAATGATGGAGGCCTCCATTTCTGGATGTTGGTGCTCTGCCAGCCTGGGGTACCCAAGTTACTGCGTACAGAGAGCCCTCTATTGTTCTACAAGCAACAATTACATTTTAGTGGTTACATTCCTTAAATCTGAGATGGAGTCTTAGTGCTCCCACAGCAATATCTAACCTATACTAACTATCAAGTGAGCAGCATAAGACACATAGCACCAGGTCACAGAGCTAATAAGGACTCTCTTCACTTTCCCCTGTGCTGGTGAGATGGGACAAATGAGGCTCTTGGGAATCTGCTGCCTACCTCACAGCTCCAGGTACATTGCAGTGGCCTAAATCCCTAATGTTTTTGGTAGTTATGTGGTCACAGCCCTTTTTCTCACACTCATGGGAGACACCTTTAATTGATCTTCAACTCTCTCTCCCTGAGTCTGGGAATGGTCTAAAAATGACTTTCAATACAGGAAGCCAAGGAACTGTCATCAAGTTTTCAGAATTGATACGTGATCTGAAACCTGTTAGTCTTCCATAGTATGGACCTTTGTTTTGGTCATTCCATGTTTATGGCAGACATATGCCACACCCACAGGGCAAGGGTTATGATAGAGGCATAGGTGACTTACTATAGGAACATAGAGAAAGGAGTACTTAAACTGGATGAGGAAACTCAAAGAAAGGTTTCAGTTGAAGTGACATTGAAGGTGCTCCTTGGTTTATGAGTTCAACTGGTGAGGAAAGTTATAAGTATAAGGTGGTCCTCTGAGATAGAGGGATGGGTCCTCTATGTTAAAAGGGATGGAGGCCTGAAAGAGAGTAGCACATTCTGGGAACTGAATGTAATTCAGCATGCATTAAGGGCAGGATGTAGATGAAACTGGAGGGCTATATAGAGGCCAGCTCTTGAATGGTCCCCACATGATAGGTGATGAAATTTTGTATTGTCTTCTAAAATATAGGGATTTTAAGGAGGGGACTATGTGATGAATTTATATTGTAGAAAAACCATTATGTTAATTGCAGAACAAAGGACCAAATGAAGAATAGTTTTGATGCAGGAAGACCAACTAGGGGAAATCTTCCTAGTGAAAAAACAATGCATACATCAACTAAGAGGGTGACAGCAGATGCTATGGAGCTCGAAGGGACAGAAATGAGCAATAGATTACTTGAGTGTAAGGAGAGGATAATTTAGATTGGCTTTCAGATTGCAGTTCGGGCTAATGGTGAATCACAGAGGAAAAATGGAGAGAAAAGGGAAAAGTAGGTGCTGGAATGAGGCAACAGAGATAGATGAAGCTTTTTCTTTTTTTCTTATTTAAGATTCATTGCCAGCAGTAGAACCTAGCAAATGGGCTCATGGGTCTCTCTTCTCAGGAAATCTCCCTGATGTGTCCAGGTAAGTTCAGATCCTCTGAGAAGCAGACACTAAGACAGGGTTAGACGTGCACGAGACTTATTGAGGAAAAAGCTTGTTAAGGATGATGTGGGGTGGGATCAGGTGTAGGTAGGGAGAGTCTTCAGACCGTGACACAGGGCTGACACCCGTGAAAGGAGCAGGAAGGCACAGGGATGGGTAGGAAGTAGGATACACAACTGAGTGTCCACCAAGCTATGAGGGATCCCTGAGCAAAGATTACATGTTAGGAGAGTCCCATGTTGGGCACCATTGGCCAGGCTTTAATACCTGCATGGTGTTGGTCATTGGTGGGAAGCAGCCCTGAGCGAGCACAGCTCAGAATGGAGAGCGTGTCACCAGCAACCCTCCTTCCAGCAGATGCTCTAAAGAGGAGACCCTAGTGGCACACTTCATGGCCACGAAATATCTGTTCTCGAATATTCTAGAGCTCCTTTTCTTCAAAGACCATGTTCTGTGTTTTCTTAGAGTCTGTATTTGTCTATTTGGCATCCATTCATCACAAGGCCAGTAATATGAACCATATTTTCTTACTTTCTGTATTCCTGATGCTCTGACACTTGGGGGCCTTACAGACCCCGGGGGGAGACTGCCCTTCCCAGGGCTAGCTAATTCCTAAAGATAATGACAACTTACCTATGAGTACGCCTTTCCTATGAAAACCAACCCATCCCAAGTTTATGCCCTTAACCACCTCCTTATCTAAATCTCACACACTAAGCCAACATTTCCCCTGTTCTAAATCATCCCGGGGCCAGGTACCAGGTAACTAAAACCAAAGCTAAAGCCCCCCAGAATTATTCAAACTAGCCAGTCCTAAACTGTTCCCTCTGCCCTGCCTTGCCTTCCCCACAGAAACCCCAGTAAAGGCTGTGGCACCCCAATAAAGAGTGAAGCCCTCTCTGCACTTCTGACGAAACCTGGTGTTCCTGCCGGGAACTGTCAGTAACCTTAAACTTTCTTTTCAATGCATTGATCTCTCCCTGTTGTCTCTCAGTCCCCTTTCGAAATTAAATTAAGATCCAGGCAGGAAACAAATTGTATTTCACCACCCCTTTAAAATTAGAAAGCCACGTGACTTATTTTGGCCATAAATTGCCAGGGGAAGTTTTAAAACACGGCATCTTCTGTCAGATTATCTTTTTCCCATCAAGGAAGACATATTTTGAGCAAAGCTTCCATCAGTCTGGACTCTGATAATAAGCAGAGACGCGTGGTAACTCAGATGTGTAGAAGGAGCGAGAAGTAGCAGTGATGTCATAAGACACTGAGATTTTATATTTTCATTGATATATAATCTAGGTTATCCTGACTGTGATTATAGCTTTGGAGATTTTTTCAGAGTATTCCAGTTTCTACACACATTGAGAGTATTTGAGAAATAGAAGGCAGTGACCATACTACCAGAATCCAGGTTGGCTGGATAATAGAGAAGACAATTCAAAAGCCCTGATTTTCCTTCTGAGCTTCTAGAACCATTTATATTTAGAAGGAAAAGCTCAGAAGCCAAGGGTTGTGACAGGTTATTACGCATGAACATGTTCTTAGTTAATAAGACCACACATTATAACAGTCAGTCAACAATATTTATTGTGTACAAAGAATTGAATTAAGTGTGTCAGAATATCAAAAAAGGAGAAATAGATGATTATAATAATCCCTTATAACATATGCTGCTCGTTACAGGTTTCAAAGATTTTGCACAAATATTTTCTTCTACTGGAAGTAGGTAGGGAAAGTATCGTCCCTGTTTTACAGGTGAGGAAATGGGAAGTCACAAAGATTAAATGATTTGCCCAAGGTCACATCAAAGTTACAAGGGGATAAGTGGTAGAGACAAATCTAGGACACTTGGAGTAGATGTTCTTTTGTATCAGCCTATTAATTAAAATAGTTACTTCTCTGGAGGGCTAAAATTCTTGTTGCCAGAAAAAGGTTTATGAATATTTTCAAAGCCTACAGTCAAACGCATGAACATACAAGAAGCATTCGTTTGTGCCATGGTATTCGTGAATGCTATAGGTAGAAAATGGACGTGAAGACCTAAAACCATCAAACAGGTATAGGGATTTCTAAAGCCCCTTTCAGTCTCATCCAGACTGAAAAAACAGCATGCAGTGTAGGGGAGGTGTTGGTTCAAAACCTCAGGAGCTCCTGGGGTGAAATCTGAAACTGGCCCCATACACAGAGTGCAGGGAGAGACCAAAGAAAGAGGCAGACCTCTCCAGATGGGTAGATGGCAGGTGTAATTGGCAAGAGAAGTTACATATGAGGCTTGTCTTGAGCAGCTGCAAAACAATAGAACTTCACACCGCCCACCAGAACCTTGAACATTTATACAGAAGCCTTAATGATGTTCAGTCCCAGTGGTTTCAACACCACATTGTTCTGTCAAGGCTGGGTCCCTGAAAACAGCTCCGGCTGTGTGTGTGGAGAGGGACTGGGATTGTCCAGGTCCAGCTTGCAAGTAAACCAGGGGTCAAGCCCTCTCCATGACCTCCCCCAACAGGGAAGAATCAACATTAAAGGAAACAATAACAATTGCCATTTATACGTGGCTTTAGTTCTCAAGTGATTTTCATGTATGTTTTTCACTTGTGTCTTACATTTTCGCTGTAAAGATTTGTCAAGTTGAGACCAGATATTGTACCCATAAGTCCTAAACTCTTATGGAAATACATAGAATAGGTGAAAACAGATTCTTAAATCAAATTTTGGGATACTATTATAAGGCAACCTCCTTTGAAACTTGAAATTAACAAATTGATGTGGAGATTTTAACATGTGGACTTATGTTCCCTTCTAATGAATCTGGGCTCTGTGTCTGTTTTGTTCTATCAGTTTCTAGACCAGGCGTTAAGAAACTGGTAGCTCCTAATTCCTATCTCTTGGGATACTCACTCTTGAAACCCAGTCACCATGCCCAAAGGAAGCCTGGAGAGGTTCATATGAAGAAGAACTGAAGCCCCAAAGCCCCAGCCCTGGTTGAATTCCCAGCTGACTGTCAGCACCAAATTACCACCTGTGTCAGTGAGCCATATTGGAAGTGACTCAGAAATGAGCTGTCCCAGTGAGCCCTGCCCAAACGGCAGATCTAAGAGCAAAACAAAATATTATTATTGTGGGTTTTAGGGTGGTTTGTTACATGGTAAATCAGTGACATTTGCCTAGATTGGTTTTACCTAGAGAGGCCATCTATAGTACATAATATTGAGTACCTTGGTTTGAGTTTAGGGATTTTGTGTCTTCTCTTACATGTCAGAGTCAAAGAATGATCTCTTCTGTGAACACGAGTCTCTTCAAAGGGGCCTTGGGTTTAGTGGATTGTGTGGTTATCCTGTGTTCTCATAGTGTTGCCTTACTGGGGTCGTAGAGAAAGGTCATGTTTCTACAGGATGGAAGGGTATTCCATGAAATGAGCTGGGTTTCTTTTTGCCAATTACTGAGGACAGTGGGAACATTTCCTTTAAGGAAAGGAAATGAGATTTGGGACAGATAATGAAATTCCCACTTCTCATTGTGCCTCTTTCTTGAGCCTCTTTGATTTCAAGGTGCTGAAGTATGTTTAAGGGGACTTGGTGTGCTTAACCTCTCATCAAGGGCATGTTTTAACGTCACAGTTTGGCCTCACCCACGTCACACACTTAGGAAGAGCTTTAGGTCCTTGATTGGGCCAGACCTTAGAGTTGGCTTGGACCCAACGACCTGAGTGCTGATGACTCTTCATTAAGAAAGATTTGTTCTTGGTGGGGAAAGCATGTAAGAGATCCACTTATTACATACCAATAGGATCCAAGAGGATCCCGGCCTTGAACATGCATTTAGGGCAGGAGTCTTGTCATGCCTGACAGTATGTGCTGGAGGAGAGACTATGACAGCTACTGTCTTTTGCCATAAAACCTAAGTTTTCTTTGGGGTTGCCATTCTTAAGCTCCTCCTGTCTCTCCTTTCTTGCAAGTGATTTCATGCATTTGGCAATATAGCTCAAGCCCACGACAAAACAGCTTTTACACACACACACACACACCCCTAAAGCGCAAATTTTATGAACCGGAGACGTGGTTTACACTTCATATATTTCATATGAACTTCAAGCCACTTCAAAGGAGGCGTTTTTCTGGCTTTTAAACTGACAGCAGCAGTCTGGGTTTTCTAGAACCCGATGCAACGCCCAAACAGCAGGGACTCCCTCATCTTTCTCTCCCCCGCTCTGCTGGAGCGGGGACCCACGGAGCCACCCGCAGTTGGCTGGGTGCGCCGCTGGGGGGACACCACCCGCGTGAGCTCGGTTTCTGCCAAGCGCTGCCGACTCCGGACAGAAGGATGGGGGAGAGGTCGGGGTGTCCGGGGGCCAGGCGCTGAGTGCCACGGGCCCGGAGACCCCACACCCCCTGCCAGCCTCTGTAGCACCGCGCCGCCCACTCAGGAATCCCCTCCCCTGCCGGGCGCTCCCCCGCCCAGCTGGCTGCGCGCTGCGGCCGGATCTTCTTGAATTTCAACACAAAGGGAATCCTCGGCCGCAGGAAGTGCATCACGAGGAAGGGGGACCGGGGGCGGGGAGAGAGAGATGTGTCCCTCCCCCTCGACACCCCCCGCTCTTCGGGAGCCCTGGGCTGCCGTGACGACACCCTCAGGGTCCCCCAGAAGCCCCACCAGCCGGGAGAATCCAAACAAGGAGCCTCCTTCCCCGCAGTAGTGAGGGGCGGGCGCTCTCGCCTCCCGCCAGGCGCCCGAGCTTCCCGGCGGCGCGGACCCGGCTGCCCTGGCTGCGGCTCTCTCACCTGTTCGCTTCACCCCCTTCTCTCCTTCCGGGTGCACTGGCACCTGGGCCGACGTTTGTTTTTCCACCCCGGGCTCTCAACTTTCCTCCTACATCCTCTTCCCTTCCAGGTTTTCTGTAGATTCCCGGCTCCGGGGGTCCTGCACTCCCAGCGGCGCTGCTCCCCGGGCTTGGGCAAGGCTTTCCCGGGAGGGAGTCCCCGCGCCAGCAAGGGGGGCGGGACCGGGAGGGACCACTTTCGTTTTCCCAGATGCTGGCCGTGCCGGGGACTCGCCAGGCTTTCTACCTGGAGGTGCTGGTCGGGGAAGGAGATGAAGGGCAGGCGAGGCTCTTTTGTGCTGCAACTATATTTATGAAGCAGCCTTACGGGTTGTACTTGACATTGTATTTTTCAAACCAATAGCAACAGCAAACTTTTCTAGAAAGGTTTTGTTCACATTTCACCACAGAGTGGGAAACCATTTATTATCCCTATAAAAAGCTATTATTTTGTTATATTCTTTTAGTTTAGAATGGCTTGGGGAGACTAATGGTAATTTGGGGAGGGGGACTGAAACACCCCTTCCGGAGCCCAGGATGGGAAGGTGGGAAGACCCCGGCGCTTTGCATCAGTTTCCCGGTTGAAAGACCCAGGGGACTGGGGAGGGGGCCTTGCAACTCACTCCAGGCTGCCTTGCTCGGGTCGCGGGCACTTCGCCTAGGCAGCTGCGCCGGAAGGGGGCCACCTCCCCCGGGGACGCCTGGCTACCTCAGCTCTCGCGGACACCGCAGGGGGACGTCCCCGCTCCCAAGTTCTGGGCGGCCGGGTACCTGCCCGACCTGTCTCCTCCCCTTCTCCAATACCACACCCACGGGACTCTGGTCTCCCCGGGAGAGGGACAGAGCGGGAACAAAGGGGTCTTTGTTCAGCGGCTCCCGGGGGGTGGGAGTCGTGCTTGCTCGCGTTTCCCGGCGCCCCTGGGAGATGGGCAGGCTCCGCGACTCCGAGCCTCGCCCAGCCTCGAGCGCCGCCCTCCGCGACCCCAGCGCCTGAGGTCAGGTTGCGGCGCCCCGGGCCACCGCGGGTTCTTCCCGGGCGGGCGGGCTGCGTGGCGGCTCCTGGCGGGCTCTGCCGCCCGCGGAGGGACGGTGGGGGTTCTCGGAGCTGGCGGAGGTGGAGGGGGCGGGAGAGGGAGCCTGCGCCCGGCTGAGCCTGGAGGTGCGGGGCGGGCTCCGCGAGCACTCTCTGGGCTGCTCCTGCCGGAGCCGCGGCGGCTGGAACCAGCTCCTTCGCTCCTTCCATCCTCCCCCTTCTCTCGAGCGGCCCCATCACTGCGCCGGGCCCCCCTCCCCTGCCGTCATCACGCTCCCCTTCTCCCTTCTTGGCACTTTCCTCTCGAACCATCCTTCTGGACAAAGTTTGATGGAGAATTTCACACCACGCTGGAAAAATGCCGGTTATGAAAGGATTACTGGCGCCCCAGAACACCTTCCTCGACACCATCGCCACCCGTTTTGACGGAACACGTAAGTCTTGCACTTCGATGAGTTGTATGGGTTTTTTTTTTTTTGAATGATTTTTCTCCTATAAATTACTTTCGTTCCCACCCTCCTTTTTGCACCAGTGGATTTTGTTTCCTTATGTTCCTACCGAGGTGTCTTTTGTGCGGAGAATTTTCTTCCTCTCGTGGTTCGGTGTAGTATTAACACTTCGGTGTAGTTGGCCCCCTTGACTCTTAGGTTTGTAAAGTCTGGAAAAAAGAACCTGAAGAAAGACCGACACCCGTGTTCACTGTGGGACCCGTAATTCCTCGGTTTTTATTAATTTTATGAAGTGAAAATGAAAATTGTCCATATTGGTGAATTGCCAATCTGTCCTTCTAGAGTTTCAAGGCTCCGTAAATTATAGGGAGAGTTTAGAATGTTCTTCGTCTATGGAGCCTCATTCTGTGAGGTCTTTTGGATAGGCATGATCCCATCTGAGTTTAAGAAATGCAACTAGAATCAAGATTGCCAAGTGTAAGCTTCCCGTAGAATTCTAAACGTTATGAGTTTGTCAGAATCCCGATTCCTGCTTCTCAGGCATTGAAAGGTAGCATACCTTTCAATCTGAAATTATCCTAACACTCGAGGAGAGACTGTTGGAGAAGGAGAAGCCGGGCGTTATAAAGGTTGATCTGATCATAAGAGGAAGTTTCAACATAATTTTTTTGAGGGTGAATATTATTGGACGCTTAGCTTGTTTAAGCTTCTGTTTAAAAGCAAAGATATGGTGTGTGGATTCTTGGAGACTGTTGGGAAACGTCTGCAAGTTGTTCTCTTTCAGGACCACGGCCAGGTCCCCGTTCATTCCCAGGCTTCTCAAACTCCCCTCTTCTTGACCGGTTGGTTTCCCCTGTAATGAGGAGTCTGTACTTTCACCCCCAGCAAAAGCTATCAATTGGTTTCACTATGAATATCCACACCTTCCTCCTAGCTTATGTTGCTTCTGCGTGCTATCTTTCCTTTTCTGCCTGTTACACAAGACTTGTAGAAACTCATTTGTTCTAAAGGCTAGTAGTGATTCAGGCATCATTGTTTTTTAGGATGATGGCATATTTCTTGGAGCTGATGTGAGAGAGCACATCTAACTCTATTTTCACTCCAGTCATCTGGATACACAGTCTTACTACAATGGGAAGTAAATCCTGGACTCTCGCGCTTCAGGAGTAGTTGGAAAAGTTTATATGAGGGAGAAATGAACTATTTACTGGATTTTATTCAATTTTTATTTTCAACCTCTAGACTACTCAGGGTAGGTGGTGAGCCTTTCCTTCCCCTTTTATGATCTAGATGTGTCAGACAGTATGAGTGAAGTGCAATGCTATTATTTATCTGTCTTCCTTAGATAATAATAGAAAAATATAATAAAATTTCAAATCCCTGCCAGTGACATCATACCCACCACCCAACCACTACACAAAATCACCACTGCTATCTTCATGCATGACTGTGGTTACTACTATTTGTTACCTTAGGAACTGATCAATTTCTAGTGGATGTTTGTTCTAGAAGTTGCAAATTTAAACCCAAAAGACTTTCAATATTGATCACAAGTGCATGTATTGAAAATGAGCTAACTGGTAAGTGGTAGTTGCTTATCTCATTGTTATTTAAAGTTGAATGGAACGTAGTGTGTTCCCAGCATAGCCCTGGGAATTACTGCAGGGATATATTTAAGTACCAGTTGCTAATGAGAGGGGCTTTGAATCATCTGTGTGAGGACACTTATGCCTCTTTCACTATAATATTTGATAGACAGAAGGCATGTAGAGAAGGAATGGTGTACTAGTGAATAGCTCTTTTTCTATTTTAACTACACATTAATGTGAATAAAATAGAAGGTTAGACGTTTTAAATTGTTGTTTGGGAAGACCATCATCACATAACCAGCATTTAGAATATTAGTAAAACTAAAACTGTTGGAGAGCATGCTTGGTCTGTTCTCCAAGGGTCTGTGGGATTCCTGGAGGGAACCACTTTGTATGAAATCAATCTGAAAATAAGTGAAGCAAATTTCAAAGTAATGAGTGACATAAAGATTTACTTTAGCAAAATTTTGTTGAGAACTTTTAAAGATACCCCTCATCCCAATAAACCCCACTCAAGGAAAGAGGACTGTATCCTCTTATTTGCTTTTCATTTGAATTGCAAGATGACTTGAATAATCTGAAACTTAAAAAAATACATGAAGCAAATTTAAGCCACAAATTTTGCTAACATCATGGCATATCAGTTTGCCTGCTAAATATTTAGTTTATCTTTTTCTATCTTGTATGTGTTGACACTTATTAAGTATAATTACTATCCCTGAAACTCTTTTCCTATGATCATCCTTCTTTCTCTTGATTTTTCTTATAGCAGTCATTTATTTTCTTGTGCAAGATAAAACCATTTGAAAGTTTTAAATTAGCAAAATTGCCACTCGCCCAAATAAAAATTATACTGGAGAGTGCCTAATGTTATTATACTCAAAATGTAATGTGTTTACTTGGTACATTTTCTGCCTTGTTAGGTATATTTTACAGTCATGTTAGTTTCTTATTTTGTTTTATTTTGGAAAATATCATTGAAAAACTAAGAGAGCAAACAATAACCCTAGAAAACCACCTTGCTAACTTAACCACCATGAAATATTATTATTATCTTTATTGATTTAATATTGTAATGGAAAATAATAAATCTTAAAACATCATGTAAAATTTCTCCCAGGAAAAATTAAATATATGACAAGAAAAGCCTATAACATAATCTTACTGATTTATCAGTTGAGTTATTATCATCACAGGGCAACAAAAAATAAGTTAATAATATATTTTATCACCTAGTGACACTTTATTATTGAACGTAATAGGATATTTTTTCTTTTTAATATTTAAGAAGTGAGCTGTTGGTCAGGATTGAAAGTCAATAGTGGACCATTAATTGAAACTTTTTTCTCATATTCAATATAATTTTTAAAAACTATTGGAAAATATAAATCTTTTCACATAAACTACCCTGACATATATTTACTCTTGAAATATGTTCTCCTGATTTATGTTTAACTGAATGTAAATGAGACTTAGAAAAACTAAGAAGCTTGCCAATATTGAATATGTGTAGCCCATTTAGGGGAAAAAAGTAACTCCAATGAAATTCTTTGACTCATTGCATATATCCATACTTCTCACTTGAAACACTTAAACACACACACACACACACACACAATATTAACATTATGACATGTATATAGTTTATTTTTACATCGTTCTTTTTTTTTTTACACATTTAATGTACTTAAAAAAATCTCTTCTGCGTAGGCTTTTGCTTTAAGTACATTAATATTAATCTGGACAAAGGGAAATGATAATAACAGAACACATAAGTACATATTTTAAAAAATAGTTTTTCAGTACAAGTATTTGCCACAGAGTACCATTTGAGAAAAACACATTTCTTTGAGGATATAAAACTTTCAAAGGGAAGTGTCCATTTTCCAACAAAATGGTGCATTAGCCTACATTTTCCAGTCACATCAAAATTTGGCCAGAACAATTCTTTCTCTTTGGGGTTAGTGAGACAAGATCTAAGCTCTAAAGGAAGTTTGTAGCCCAGTAGACTCTATCAAGGAGATTCCATTGAAAGTATTCAGAAATAATGGTGGTTTAGACATTCATTTTGTATTTGCATATGTTTTATGTACTCCTGTTCAAAATGGTCCAAGGAAATTTGTTAAATTGAAACGCTTCCTTTCCAGAGGAAACTCAATGGAGTTTCTTTTCCCCTTTATACTTTCATCAAGGTACATAGATCTCTTAACTTCAGAAGCATAGAGAGAAGGGTAATGTACCCAATGCTGTAGCAAAGGGACACAATAAGGAAGGGGACAGTGGGAACTTCCTAAGTCTTTGCTGGGCTGTAGTTAGAAGAATATCATCAGAGGCATTTAGCCAATAAAAAAGATTGAGCTCCATTGTGTATGGGTCTGTCTGTAAAAGGCTGTTACATGAAAACATTCAAAGAAATACCTAGCACTCCATAGATATCTCCCCACAAATGGGAGTTCGTAAAGACTCGTTGGTATTTTTTGCATGCCACGAGTGGTCTCTTATTCCCATTCTGTATGTTTAGAGAGACAGTTCCCACGTCAGTTTTCTATTTCCGGGTAGTGAATTACCACGCATTCAGTGGCTTATCATCTCACATTTTCCGTAGGCCAGACATCCAGGCAACGACCAGCTGGGTCCTGTGCTCAGGGCTTCCGGAGACTACAAGGCTGAAACCAAGTTGTCAGCTGAGGCTCGAGGCCCCCTCCGAGCTCTCGTGGCTGCTGGCAGAATTTAGTTCCTTGTGGTTTTTCTCAGCAACTGGAGGCTTCCTTCCGCCTCCTGACACATGGCCTCTTCCCCAGGCCCTATTACAACAGAACAGCTTACTTCTTCACAATGACTCAGCCATAAAAAGGAATGAAGTAATGCCGTTTGCAGCAACATGGGTGGACCGAGAGATGATCATACTAAGTGAAGTCAGTCAGACAGAGAAGGACAAATATAGTATGATATCGCTTATATGTGGAATCTGCAAAAAGGGTACAAATGAACTTCTGTACAAAACAGAAATAGACTCACAGATGTAGAAAACAAACTTATGGTGACTGGGGTAAAGGGGAGAGGAGGGATAAACTGAGAGATTGGGATTGACACACTACTATATATAAAATAGGTAAGCAATAAGGACCTACTGTATACCACAGGGAATTCTACTCAATACCCTGTAATGGCCTGTATGGGAAAAGAATATTAAAAAAGTTATACATATACATATGTATATGTATAACTGACTCACTTTGCTGTACACCTAAAACTAACACAACATTGTAAATCAACTGTACTCCAATAAAAATTGAAAAAAAGAATAAAAAAAGAACAGCAGGAATGCCTGTCGTTTAGAAGCTCACCTTGGTCAGGCCTACCCAGAATAGTCTCCCTTTTGACTCAAAGTTGACCGATTATGGATCTTAATTACATCTGTAAAATCCCTTCTAAAATCATATGACCTGTCCAAACTCAAGGGAAAGGGACTAGATGGAGTGTTTACACAAGGGGTTAGGAATCTCGGGAGCCAGTTTAGAATTCGATCTGCTACCGGTGCTGTCCCATTGCTGTGCTATTATACGAAGCCTAACGTTCTCACGTCTGTTCTTCTGTGAAGCAGATTTATTGAGCATGCTCTATGTAATTCTGTACGCACGTAAACTCTGCTGAGCTTGCATCTGCAGTCTTGGTGAATGTAAGGCCCAACTCACTGGTGGGAGGGTGTTTCTTTATATTTGGTGATGGCATATGAGTCAACCTAGCCTAGCCACGTTAGTCAGCTGTGTTAATCAGGTTCTTCATTCTCTGATCTACAAGTAACGTGGGCGACATAGGGATATTTTCAGAATATTAATCCCAGTCTCTTGACAGGGTGCTTCCTCTTTCCAGATAAGGAAGGTTACATGGGGTCTGTTGGTCTGTGTACGGGTATCTTAATCTGCACTGGCGGGTGAACCACAAATGTGGCATCTGCAAAGGACGCAAGACAGGTCCTTGTATTCTAAGGTGACTGAGCTGCTTCCACTTTATTAACCAGTTCTGTTACTGGCTTCGTATGTGGACTGTTTTGAAACAGTATGTTTTCCATCTTTTTCTTATGCTTCTAACCATGTTTCAGATTTTAAGAAACTCCCCATTAAGCACTCTTGTATTGAGGTTGACTGAGTTAAATTAAATAACTTTCTTTATGTAAACTATATTCCAAGTTTACTAAAAAAATAGAAAAAAAGAAAGAACAAGAGAGGGAGAGGGAGGAGAGAATAGAGAAGAGGGATGAGGAAAGGGAATTATTTATTTTCATTCTTTTGACTTTGGAGATGAATTCTTTATCTTAAAAAGGACTTATTGCATGGGTTCTCAAAACTTCCCTGCAATGAACAGAGTGTTTGATTTACAATAATTTGGATTTAGGTATTTACCAGAAATGCATTTCTTTGGATGAGTGAGATATACAAATAAGAAGAAAAATTTTATTATGTAGTCTTTAAAAATACCAGATAATTTTTTTTGTGTGTGTGTGGTACGCGGGCCTCTCACTGTTGTGGCCTCTCCCGTTGCGGAGCACAGTCTCCAGACGCGCAGGCTCAGCGGCCATGGCCCACGGGCCCAGCCGCTCCGCGGCATGTGGGATATTCCCGGACCGGGGCACGAACCCGTGTCCCCTGCATCAGCAGGCGGGCTCTCAACCACTGCGCCACCAGGGAAGCCCCCCAGATAATTTTGTTTTGACATCATCATATAGAGGAAGATAGATAGCTAACATGTTAAGAATGGAAGTTATACCCACAATTTTTTCTAGGCTCTGGCATTTGGTGTTGCCTGTAGACCAGATCCAACACACTCTGGGAGGGCACAGTCTCTCTTAGGAAATCTTTGCTTTAGTCAAACAATCAAACATTTCTTCCATGCTATTTAATCCATGCTGACTATATACAAAGCCATTATGCTAGGATCTTTGGGATAAATCCTGCTTGTCCTTCTCTCAAAGAGGACAATAAATGTATGCACAAATCACCATCACATGGGTTGGAAGCGGATGCGACTGTTCAGGGTGAAGGACTCTGTACATTTAGATGAGGGAGGAATAATTTCCTTGTGGGGGGGAATGAGCTGGCGGGAGTCATATAGTAAATGACTTCTGGGTGGGAATGATTGGCTCATATATGATAAGGGCAAAAAACAGTATTCCATTTACTTGGTCAATTTGTGCAGCACGTGTCATTGAGCTGGAAAGGGGGGCCTTTAAGGAGAATACCAAGTATCTTAGAAGACGTGAAGGGGGCAACGTAGAGGCAGCAGGACAATGGAAAGTCAATAAGGCCAGACGAGGAACATCTTTGAAACCAGGGTGCTTTGTCATAATAAGCCATCGGAGGTGGTACACCCATGTCTCGGTAAGAGAAATGTGTTGTCCTGTATGCCTGGTGTGAAAGCTCTCAACCTTCCCATGTTGCACAGGCTGATGCATGATATGGGAGAAATGTCAACCTTGAAACTGAAGATATTTCTTTTTCTTTTTTTCTTTTTTTTAATTGAAGTATAGGTGACATACAATATTATATGTTACAGGTGTACAATAGAGTGATTCACAAATTTTAAAGGTCGTATTCCATTTATAGTTATTATAAAATATTGGCTGTATTCCCCATGTTGGACAAGATATCCTTGTAGCTTATTTTATACCTAATAGTTGTACCTCTTAATCCCCGACCCCTATATTGCCCCTTCCCCCTTCCCTCCTAAAGTGTTCATTCTTTCTAGCTAGAAATTACTTGCAGCTTTCACAAGAGTTTTTACCATTTTTTCAGCTTCTACCCATTAAGGTTTACAATATGAGTGTCTGAATTTCAGCTTGGGCTCTCTGGACAAAGCTGAGAGTCCCTCAAGCCCATGGGTCTCAATGGGAAACAGCTACATTGGCTTGGTCTTGCCACTGAAAAAGCAAGATATTATTGTACTGTGTGTGTGTGTGTATCTGGCCCCTATGTCTAGATGCTTTTAATTAACTATTTTCTTAAAACATTTATTTTATATTGGAATATAGCTAATTAAAAATGCTATTTTTTTTTTTTCTTTTTGTGCGGTACGCGGGCCTCTCACTGTTGTGGCCTCTCCCGCTGCAGAGCACAGGCTCCGGGCGCGCAGGCTCAGCGGCCATGGCTCACGGGCCCAGCCGCTCGCGGCACGTGGGATCTTCCCGGACCGGGGCGCGAACCCGTGCCCCCTGCATCGGCAGGTGGACTCTCAACCACTGCGCCACCAGGGAAGCCCTAACAATGCTATTTAGTTTCAGGTGTACAGCAAAGTGATTCAGTTATACATGTAGAAGTATTACCTCTTGCAGTGTTTCCAGGTGTGCATACCAAATCACCAAGACACTTCTTACTATCTGTCCTAATAAAGGCTTTACACTTGAACAAGGGTCCCCTATTACGCAGCGGAATTGCGTGTTCTTCATTTGCTCATGGATGTCAGCTCTGCCTAGGAAGCTAACTTTCTCTTAGGAAAGGGAAAGATTGATTTCTGACCACAAGGTGAGTGCTGTTCTCCTCCAGGGCTGCTCACCCCTGTGTTGTACTGTAGAATGACGCCTGTGGAGAAGAAAAAGAATTGAGGGTGTGCTAGAATTCCATCCCCGTGAAGCCACTGGAGAAATGCCAACAGACAGAGGTACAGAACTGCAACATCTGCAGAGATAGTCCGTTCACCCGGGCCATACATATTTGCTGATACAGTCTAAACACTAAGTTTTTAAATCCATTTTGGTTTAGCAGAGCCTACAAACAAAAATGATGAGACTTCAACTTTACCTGTGTTATAGTTCATACTTAGCAACTGAAGTGGTTGAAGAGTTTTCTCAATAATTTAAACAGTCAAACGTAGTTCTTGGCTTATAAATTCCCTGGAAGATAAATTTTGCTTTCCTTTTTAGCTGTTAGTACAACTATCCATCTCCCTCAAGCCCTTCAAAATTCACATGTCCCCAAATGAACTAATAATCTTTTCTAGCCCATGAAGCCTATTTCTTCTCTGGCCTCATAATTGGCATCACCACCCACCCATTTCTTCAGGCTAGAAATCTGAGTCGGCCTCGACTGCGCATGCGTCAGATTGGTTATCTGGTCTTTGAGATTTCACTTAGAAATGCCCTAGTTTGGCTTCTCATCTCCCTCTTCCTTGCTTTTACTTTAGTTTGGATCCTGTTTCTTAGCGACACAATTGCAACCTTACTCTGTCTAGACTCCCGTGGCCATAAGCTCTTATCCGACCCGCTTGCGCCCCCTTCAGTCTGCATTGTCCCCAGAGTGATTTTCCTTAAAAGCGCTATCATCATTTAATCATGTAACTACCCACCGGTTCCCTGCTACCTCTTGGAGGATGTCCAAAGCCCTTTGGGTCATCTAACCCCAAGATGATTTGGCAGCATCTTTTCCAGCCACTGCCTCCTGAGGCTGCAGACATACTCACCCCAAACACCCCGCTTGCTCATCCTGGGCCTCTGCATGGTACCCATCCTGAAGGTCCCCTTCTGTCCAAACTCTTTCTGTGAGGCTCCAAGTAGAGCCAGGTGACATTTCCTCTCTGCTGCCATGTTACCTTGCCCATCCCATCCCTCCAGTCAGCTCCTCTGTGTGCTCTAATGATCTGCTTTCGGATTTCAACACTCAGCCATCAACTCCTTCAAGTCTTCCTCACTTGGACTTATACTTGGAAGAAAGTCTTTGCTCAATAAATGTTTTTTGGGGTAGAAGAATTTCATATTTCTTAAAGTCCAGGTCTGTATATTAATTGTCTTTATTTCCCTTCAGTAGTAACTGGTACTCCTTTTATACAGTACTATGTGGTTAAATTTAGTTTTGAGACATAATTCTAGACTGGCTTCTAGCCCCTCATTTTCACATGGTTGAAGTACTAATTTATTTTATAAAACTCTAATGATAATAGTGACTACCATTCAGGGCATGTCTGCCTGCATGCTGTGTGCTGTGCTGGTGCTTTATCTGTTCCTACACAACCCAACACAGCAAGAAGGCAGGCAGTCCCCTTTCTGTTCCAGATGACAGGACTCAAGCTCAGAACTTTTCTAATGTTATCACAGTAGCCTGTGATTTTTCTACTATAGCCTGTGATTTTGCTACTATATCACACTGCCTCTAAAATGTGGTTTTTTAATAGTAAGTATAAACAGACTGGGGCAATCTGTGATATCATTTCTCGTTTCTAACTCTTGCAAAAAGGGATTTCTGCTTTAAAGATTTTAGCCCTTTCTAGTTCATATGCTGCTTTTTTTTTTTTCTCTTTTGATATACTATGCTTTAAGTACTCGTCACTTAAGAATGTGTTTAGATTGGTATTTAAGACTTATATCTGGAACTACTAAGTGCACTTACTGTGCAAAGCAGTTTTGCTCATCAAAGAAAATCTACCGTCCATTTTTTAAAAAAATAAAGAAACCCATTTTCTTTGAGATTTTGGTGCTTAGAATTTGCTGACTTTAGAACTTCCTTGTGATATTTTTGTTGTCAGGCTAATCTTTCCATAGAAGATATTCTAATTCTCATGGCTGTTATAGTGACATCATTTTGTATTTTTACCTGTTAGTGTTTTACAGAGGAAATTCTTCTACCTCTTTTGAGTCTGCTTTTATTGGGAGAAATATATTCTCCAGTGTCAGGCACTTTTAACAGCAATCATTTACCTTTACTCTGCAATGAACTTACAGTCAGAAATAAGGGTACCTAGCTCTCCAACTCTCAAATCTAGTTTAAAGCTCTTTTCTTTTTTCATGTTTTTCTTTTTTGTTCTAATAAGTCTTTTGGACAGATTTCCTTATTGTACCTGTGAGTCCAACCAGTTTCTTACTCTAGTTATTGAACTAGAGGGAACTGAGACCAGAGTGCTTTTCAGTCTTTCCATATTTTGATTGTCTAGAAAAAATGATCCATGTAAGAAGTTCAGATGTTATCAAACTGTCAAGTACCCACTTTGACAGGAAGTGACTTGTCCTTAAGTGTGATATTCTGGCTATTCCTCCAATGGAGAGAATCATGTAGAAGATTAAATGGGGCATATTTTTTTATCTCGACACAGAAATAAATGTTTCTGCTGTGATTCCATTAATTGTGAAGGAGAATGAATGTCTTGGGACTGGAGCTTTTGTTTTGTATTGTAACTTTTGATTTGAATAAACGTTATAAAATTATTTGAAAGATAGTAATAATAGCTAATATTTGCCTAGCATTTCAGTGTATTCGTTCTTTTTTTCCATCTCTTGAATTGCTTTTGAACTAATAGATAACAAGTGGCTTCCTATTATAATTTTTAACATACATTTTCTTTACTGTAAGTGAAGTTGAGCATTATTTAATATATTTAAGTTCTATTTGAATTTCCTTTCCTGGGCATTATTTGTTCATATTCATTGCCCTTTATTAATTAAATTGTTGGCATTCTTTTTTTGACATCTATGAGCTCTTTACAGAATAACAAAATGAATACTTTACTGGTGGTGTTAATGTATATGTTTTCTCCAATTTTGGTGGGATTTTTTATTTTTATGTAAGTGAATTAATCAATTTTCCTCTTATGATTTCTGTGTTTTGTGTCATACTTAGAGAGGTATTTTCTATTCTGAAATTATTTAAAAAATACATCCTATGTGTTCTACCATAGTTTCATTTTGTATATTAATTTTTTCTCCTCTATTAGTAAGTCATTTAATCTATTGAGAACAACGTAGGGATCAAATTTTTCCTTCCTAGATTCCTATCCAATTTTCTAACAATATTTTTCAATAATTCATCTTTTCTACACTGATTTGAAACATCTGGTTTATCATATTCCATATTTCTATATGTAATTCTTTCTATATTTTGACTTGCTATCCTATTACATTCATCTATTTTTTTCTTTATGTGTAGTTCCACAGTTTTAATTATAGAAGTTTTATGATGTGCATCAAAAGTCTCAATCCATTCTATTTTTCCCCCCAGAATTTTACTTGGCTAATCATACTTATTTGGAAATCCACAGGAACTTAAGAATCAGATTATCTAGTGGAAAAAAACCCCGATGATATTTTTAATGGAATCTCCTGGAGGAAAATGACATTTTTATAATGTTGAAAATTCATATCCAAAAATTTGCCACGTATTTCTTTCACATCTTTTTTGGGATTCTCAATAAAGCTCTTGCACATTTCTGCTTTATTTGATTCCTAGTAATTTCATCTTTGTAACGGTTATGTAAAATGGATTCTTTTCTTCCATCGTTTAGTTTTTCTAATTCAGTCATGTTTATTTATTTGAAGGCTATTGATTCTTAAATTTTATTGTTTTTCTAACCAGCCAGCTTGCTGAGTTTCTATTATTCTTTGTAATAATTTTGCAATTTTTTTTGAGGTTTCAAGGTAACAAACAATATTGCCGTCAAATAATGAAAAGTTTGTTTTCTTGTTTCCAATTTTCACAAGTCTTACTTTTTGTCCCCTTAGTTTTTTTTTATTAATTTTTTTTTTGGGGCTGCATTGGATCTTTGTTACTGTGCGCAGGCTTTCTCTAGTTGCCGTGAGCGGGGGCTACTCTTGGTTGTGCTGCGCGGGCTTCTCATTGTGGTGGCTTCTCTTGTTGTGGAGCACGGGCTCTAGGCACACGGGCTTCAGTAGTTGTGGCACGTGGCTCAGTAGTTGTGGTTCGCGGGCTCTAGAGCACAGGCTCAGTAGTTGTGGTGCATGGGCTTAGTTGCTCTGTGGCGTGTGGGATCTTCCCGGACCAGGGCTCGAACCAGTGCCCCCTTCATTGGCAGGCAGATTCTTAACCACTGCACCACCAGGGAAGTCCCTCTCCCCTTAATTTTTTTTTCTATTGTCTAGTTGTTTTGGCTAGTATTATAAATACTATAAAAATGGTGATGATAAAGAATATCCTCTTGTTCCTGACTTTAATGGGAATTATTTTAGCGTTTTTCTAATAAGAATTTTTCTGGTTTTTAGTTTGAGAAATAAATATTTTATTATTAAGAGATTTTGTCATGTATTCCTATTTTATTAAGCAATTTTATCAATTCTTTTCATCATCTATTCAAATAATTCTATGTTTCTTGTTGAATTAATTAATATGATAGATTCTTTTGACAGATTTTATAATATAAACTCTCTTTGCATTCTTTCATTAAAGGTTTCTTGGACGTGTTACTGGGTTTTACTTGTTAATGTTTTACTTAGTATTTCACTTAGAATTTTACTTGTTAATGTTTTATTTAGAATTTTAGAATGTGTGTGTGTAATAGTCATTTTTTTCTTCTTTTTGCATGTGTGTATTATTGGATTTTTGTTGGGGACCACAGATCCATATCTGTGCCACTTATACTGTAGAGTCATTGGGTTTAGAATTTGTGCCAAATTTTTCTTATTTTAATAAATTATCGTTATTTATTACATTGGTGAGGTTTATAACGGTATAATTTACATGCAGTAAAATCACCCCTTACAAGTGTATAATTCGATGAATTTTGCAAAATATGTACAGTCATAAAACCACCACCACAATCAAGATTTGGAACCGTATCTCTCCCCGCTCTCCCCAAGGTCAGTACCCTCCCCCGCCCTTCCAGTCCCTAGGACAACTAATCTGTTTTCCATCTCTGTGGTTTTGCCTTTTCTAGGTTGTAAGGTTAATGAAATCATACAGTATGTAGCATTTTTTGTGTGTGTCGGGGGGGTGGGGGGGTGGGGAAGGTGGAGGTGTCCGTCTTCTTTCACTTGTCATAATGCTTTTGCAATTAAGTAAGTTTTTTGCATGTGTCAGTAGTTCTATTTTATTGTTGAAAATTTTATTCAGTTTTGATTTTGAGTTTTCTTATACATGTAGAAAAAAAGGAAGCAACAGTAGTTAATGTATTGATTCAATAGTAGAAGAGCTTCATAACTATTAATACCGTCAGGGTTTTCTATGGAAAATCAGTTAATAATACTTGAGTTTTTGCATCAAATTTATGGATATAAGTAAAGCTTTCCAAAGTTTGTTTTATAGAAGGTAAATCATATATTATTTTAAATGTTATTGTAAATTCAGTTAAATGGATCATTAAAAATAAAGTTACTTGTTTTGTGATGAGAAGACAAATGTAGGTTTTGGTAGAGCACAGTGTCATAGTAAAGACAATATTTATTAAATTAAACAATGTATGGAGAAGGAAGAAATGTGCTTGGGGGCTTCCCTGGTGGCGCAGTGGTTGAGAGTCCGCCTGCCGATGCAGGGGACACGGGTTCATGCCCTGGTCCGGGAAGATCCCATATGCCGCGGAGCGGCTGGGCCTGTGAGCCATGGCTGTTGAGCCTGCGCATCCGGAGCCTGTGCTGCGCAGCGGAAGAGGCCATAGCAGTGAGAGGCCCGCGTACCGCAAAAAAAAAAAAAAAAAAAGCAAAAACAGAAATGTGCTTGGACTTGGATGTAGTGAATGCATAGTACATTTTTGTGCCCCCAAAATGGTGCGTTTTGTCAATCACTGTAGAGGCTGTAATGGTCAAAGTTACCAAGTATGTTTATATATGAAGAATTAGTTACAGTAGTTACACTACATGATGTTTGTTAAATACAGAAAAAACATTTGGCATGGCAATACATGGTTTTTCTTTTTACTGTCATCAGTCATAATTTTAAAGTGTCTGAGCCTTTGAATGAATGCTTTGTAAGCAATCTAAGTGTCTGACAGTTATTATTCTTTTCTGAATGAAGCTTTTATATTTTCTTTTCATTTTATTTGAAATCACTTGAAAATATTTAATCAGAGTATTTAATAAACAGAGTATCAAAAACTTCATTTTAGTGGATAGCGAGGATTGTAAACCAAACTGTAAGACAAGAATACATTGAAATGTATCACTAGACAAGCAAGGGGAAAAATTAAACAATAAGAGCTCAAACTAAGCGCTAGATTTAAGAATTTTCCTTTGAAATATTTCAACTTGGAAGACTTTTTTGATGAAGCTTCTATATTTAATTGGATACATTTATCAGTACTGAAACTGAATGCAGTTGAAAAGATCTGTGATTTTGCAGCACCTACATTTGACAAAACACTGAAAAGAATTATAGAGATACCTTTTATGACAAATTTTTTATATTATAGAAATTTTTGAAGGTAATTACTCTGAATAAAGAAAAATGAGAGGACCAATGAGGTATTTGAACTGAAATATTTACACTTTTCAACATATAGAATTGAGATATTGTCAATGTAGCAAAATTTGGGGGACAAATAGAATTGAGAATATCCTCTGTATAGCAGAATTTGTCATGTCTACAAGGTATTTCAGCAACTACAGAGTATCTTTTCAATGAAAACTTTTCATGGTCTATAGCAAAGAGTTAATTGAAGATGCCCACAATTTCAAATTTATTTACCATAAAATACATTGTTGAGGAAAATTACAGGCAATTTTACGGAAAAAATTTAAATAATATATAGATACAAAAGAGATATTGTTTAGAATAATACCAGCAACTTGGTGTAATAGACAAATATGGCTAAATACATGACAAATATGTGAAAATATAATGAAAAATCATTGTGCTTTGGTGCTTATTTTCTGGTAATATATAGATACTATCTCATAGAAATAATGCTATGTTTCAAAATAGTTTTGGAAGAAAGAAAGGTTATAGGTTCACTGGTATAGTAGAACTAGTCAAAAATAAAAAAGTAAATACTTTAATAATTATACAATTTTATTCTTTGATACCTATTTTCACTTTCAAAGGAATCCTCAAGTCATCCTATGTTATGCCCACCTCATAACAAGATATTCACAGCTCTTTGAAATACTGCTTTTTGACCTCCTTAGGTCTCCAAGTACAAATTTCTTTAAGTTAGACTTTTTACACAATTTACTTTTGATACTGTCTTCTGAAGTAGATTGATGAAGTTGGGGAAAATTTTATCCCCCATTTGTAATTGTTAATATAAGTATTCAAATAAATTTTCATGTGTTTATATAACACTATTTGCTATCTCTTTAATTTTGTTATACCAGATACCTTGAATGGAAGTGACTTGGGTCGCTCTTGGCCTGTGATTATTCCTAAATATTTTTATTGTCATTTATTTATTATTTATTTTTTGCCGTTCTATAACTTTACTGAACAATCAGTAGTTAGTTCCCATCCACATTAACTGTCTGTAGATTTTTGAAAGTGGTGGCAGGTACATAGGTAAGCAGCGTATAGAGCTTGTTTGGTGAATCTTCATCTTCATTACGTTTTCTGGACAACCGCACACGGATACGGTATGGGACATTCCTTATTCCTTTGGCGCAGCAGGTTTGTTGAACCCGGTGTCAACGCGTACATCTGGAGTTCCCATTTCCTTCCTGGCAAACTTCTGGATTTCTTTGAGCGCCCGAGGGGCACGCTTCTTGAAAGGCACTCCAGGGATGCGCTTGTGAATGTTGACAGTGTATTCTCTGGTCACCACCTCCTTGACGGCGGACCGGCCCTCTTCTTCTCGCTGCGCTTCTTTGCTGGAGCCATCCTGACGGGCTATTGTCCCTATTTTAGAGAAGAGGACGCAGAGGACCCTAGAGAGCCTCATATTTTGTCTCAAACTGGTACATGAAAGGGACGGACTCTTATTCTCATCCTTCAATTGCAAAACCCATGTTCTTCCTTCAACTTTACTCTGATTTTCCTTTGAAAGAAGAAAAAGGGAGGAGAATTGACATTTAGTGAGTAACCATGAACTCAATGCTATGTTTGGTATTTTCACCTATATTAGTTTATTTAATCTCTGCAATACTGCAGGCTAGATGTTTTTATTCCTACTTCGTGGATGGAGAAATTGAAACCCAGGAAGGCTGAATAAATTGCCAAAAGCCACACACTTTACAGGTAGTGAAACTGGAATTTACACGTTTTGTTTTGACTAAGCAGTCTGGGTTTAATTAAAAAGACAAAAAATTGGGGCTTCCCTGGTGGCGCAGTGGTTGAGAGTCCACATGCCGATGCAGGGGACACGGGTTCGTGCCCCGGTCCAGGAAGATCCCACATGCCGCAGGGCGGCTGGGCCCGTAAGGCATGGCCGCTGAGCCTGCGTGTCCAGAGCCTGTGCTCCGCAATGGGAGAGGCCACAACAGTGAGAGGCCCGCGTACCAAAAAGACAAAAAAATTGGAGCTAAATTGTAAGGCATTCAGTTTATTAGGATTAAGATCTTAATGGTTATGGTTGACTTCACTTTGAGATATAAACCACTTTTGTGCTTTTTAAGAACACACCATTTGGGAAACTCAATTCAGAAAGTTATAAAGTGGCAGTGTTTTATAAACAGTAGTTAGTGGATTGTCCAGGAATTTACTTCCCTTGTTAGAATTAATACCCAAAATGGTTTCTTGTTATGTGAGGGGTCATGACTATTGATGCTGGAGATAACTTGAGTGCCACAAGCCTAGAGTTATCTATAGAACAATGTTACACTATTGAATTTTAAAATGCTTCTGGCCAGTCAGTGTTTGCGTAGGAGTGGGAGGGGATGGAGAAGGGTGGAATCACAAAGAAGCATGAGGAAGCTTTTGGGGCTAGGTAAGGTGCATCTGCTGTGCTTGTAACCTCCTATTTCTTTGTTTCCCTTCTTTAACAGTTCCCCAAACTCTATCCCAACATGTACATTCATATAGATACACACACACACACACACACACAAACTATTTATAATTTAGTATCACTTCAATTAAATGTTAATTGCTCCCAAAGTATAATATCTTATATAATGTAATCGTTTCTCAGGCTTAAAGAATTTACAACATTTTCCAATACCAGAGAGTTAGATGGGGAAGAGATTTTGGAAATGTGAAATGGCTTGTGTTTTTTTCCGTGAACTGGCTTAAGAATGCTCAAAGCTGAATGTTCAACGTCTTTTTAGCAAGAGTACGAGTCCCTGTGGCATGTATTTTAAGGAAAGATACTATTCCCAGCCACATAGCCTTTTTATTAGTCTTACTTGTTCTAATGTCCTCATTTATTTGTTTTTATAAATTGTATATATTTCTGTGAGCCACATGAATAATTTATTTTTTGGAACAATTCGTCATATAAATAAACATAAGTTTTAAGAAAACTTGTTTTTTTTTTTTTTTTTTTTGCTTTCTGAGAGACTTTTTCACTGGCTTAGAGTTTTCTAGGTTAAATTAGGTCCTTTGGAGGATGCAGCTCATATTTTCTGCTCTTATTCTTTCATTTCTATAAGGTTGCTTATTTTTCAGTGACTAGAGGGTTAGAAACTAAGATTCAGGGAAAAATGAATGATCCCTCCTAGCAACGTATTTTTCAAGTTGTCATTTGTTGAGGGTGGATGCAAATGGCAAAGATACATGGCTTTCCTTCAGTTCTTCTTCAGTTTTCACATAGATATTCGGTAGCTTGAATCTATAAATAAATGAGCCTATCAGGAGTAAGATGCTGTGAATAACAGATCTCCTCTGATCACTAAATTCACTTAAACGATTGCATGTATACTTTTAAATTAGTATCTGTGACACTTTTTGAAGTGGGCAAGGAAGTGCTTCCATAGCCAAGTTTACAGAGAAAAATGAGAAATATCTCATGAACCCAGAGTGAGGAAGGCTTTTGATGGCTTCTGTAAAGTGAGACGCTGAAATGGGTTTTGAAATCTAGAAGAATAGCTCACAGGTAACTTTGCTGTGTTCGTGCGCAGATGAGGCTCATAGAGATAAAGCATTTAGAGAAGAGGGAGCAGGTGAGAAAGGCACAAACTGTGTGGACGTAGGTATCACGGCAGAAGGACACACTGAGTCATTAATCTGAGCTATTTACAGTGGATAATTCGTGAGAAAAGGATAGAACATTTAGACCAATATTTAAATGAATTCACCTAAGAAGGAAGGAATTATACATATGACTATGATTCTCTTGACCACTGCATATTCTATATATTGCAATTCATCCTCAAAGAAAATAATTCTCTTTGCTTCCCCAGGAC
Source organism: Delphinus delphis (assembly GCF_949987515.2). NCBI lineage: Eukaryota > Metazoa > Chordata > Mammalia > Artiodactyla > Delphinidae > Delphinus > Delphinus delphis. The sequence continues at coordinate 136,487,227 of NC_082686.1, forward strand.
TTAAGTGTGCACAAATTCTCAGCAACTGTTTATGAGGTTTGACCTCCCGAAGTTCCCACAGACAACGTTATTGATCTTTTTTTTTTAACATCTTTATTGGAGTATAATTGCTTTACAGTGATGTGTTAGTTTCTGCTTTATCTGCGCTAGTATCTAGCTCCTGTGTATTAGACCCACATTCCTTTTTTGCCTCCCGTTACCACTGTGATTCCTTCCCCGCAATATCCCTACCACCACCCTCACATCATCTCATTCTCTCTCTTCTCTCTTCTGTGCCTAAAAAAATAAAGAGAGAAAGGAAAAGATGAAGGGTAGATACCCTGAGGCAGATAATGTTTCCTCCTTCCTCTTCCGTGGCCTCCCCTCCAGGCTGCATCTCGTGGTTTCTTCCCTCAGCTCAGTGGTGTTTGACATCTTTGCCTCTGATCTTGGTACTAGGCTTTAGAAGGCAACGGTATTTTAAGGATTTTTTTCTGTATATTTTCAAATACAGTTGAACAGAGTAACTTTTTAAACAAAAAAATATGGTGATTTCCTCAAAAATCATATTAAAAGTGCCTCCAAAGGATTCTACAGACATTAAGAATTAAGTTTCTGCAGTTCTCCTGGCAAGTTCATAAATCTCAGGACCCCCTCTACTTTTAGGGAAATGGAAAAATACCTTGGGTGAAATCAGGCAAGACAGTCACTAGTCAAGGATGTACTTGAAAAGCCCTAATTGGGATCTCCTTCACTCTTTTAAGGAATATTGATTTTTTTTATGTTCTCAACCTTCAGAACTAAATCAAAACTGAATTTTCATGCTTTCATGAGTTGATTTTCCCATTGTGTCTTAAAGCATGTTCCTTATTCAATCTGCCTGATATCTACTACATGTTTTAGAATGTAATTAATAAAAATATTCACTGTCCTCAAGGAGGTGATGTCCAGCCTAGGTGATGAATATGAGTGCTATTTCCAATAATAAAGTCTGGAGACTTACAATGGAGAAACATATAACATTTGAATTATTTTGACTTCTATATAGTAAGAATTTTATGCCTGTTTTCTTTAAGAAAAGGAATTTTTGAGTCTATCTATAATCGTTTTGTTTCTGTTAGTGAAAAGAATTGCAAAAGAAAGTAATATGCTAATGTCCCCTTTGAATTAGACACCAATCATTTTATGTTTTATTTTATAGAGTCTTTGACCAGCTTATTCATGAGAATGTGCTTTCTTCTTCTCTTCTCCTTCTTCTTCTCCTTCTCCTTCTCCTTCTCCTTCTTTTTTCTGATGGTGAATCTGGCCTCCTTACCCCAGATGAAGTGTCATGAGTTTTAAAGGACATCCCCACACTGGGATAAATACTTTCAGAGTCCATCCATTTTGTAATGGATTAGCTTGTTCTAAATATAGTAATTTAGAAATACTCTCTTCACATTTAGCTAAAAATATATGAACTTGAAGAAGTTCATGATTTGAAACACATACAGAATAACTTTTGTTATTTTATCACACACCTTTTTCTGTACTCCTTCTTTTATTTTATAATGGCAATGAATACTTCAAGTGACTCTAAATAGTTGAGATGCCACTTTATAATAATATTTTCTGTAAACTCCATGAGAACATAAAGACTAATTCTGCCACACTTTCTAGTATGTTTCTTCTGGAAATACTGTATTATCATCTTTGATCACTTCTAATATTAAAGTTGGTTTATTGTCTTGATTTTTCTGTGGATCATATGTTTATCCAATTAAACATAAAGGCTGATTGTAAATTGGTTCTCCTAATACCCTCTCTGACATTTCAGAGGGGAAAAAAAAATCCTGTGAGCTATTTATATTTACATTTGAATTCAAGTACACGTTCTCATACAGTACAGACCTCACCTTAGACAATTTCCTCAACTAATAATATACTTTCAGCAGCTGTGTGGGAGTTTAGGATCAAGTTAGCTACATTAGCTTGTTTACAAATAATGCTACCTAAAATGATAAAAATTCAAATCATGATGTCAGTACTTCCTCTGGACTTGTTTCCTATTATTAGGATTTTCTCAGAAAATGTGTGCTGCTGAGTTGGGGGTGAAATATTTGTTTACCTCTTGTCCTCTAATATTTCACTCTGTTTTTACTGTCAAGTAGATTCAGAAGGCCTTCTCTGGTAAATCACTAAAAGAGACCTGAAGAATTATCCTGTTTCAGCTTCTTATCTGAAGATAAGGAAAATGAGGTTTAGAAAGGCAACATGACTTGTCCAGGGTCACATAGCTGGTTAGAACCCATGCTTTTTATCCAGTGTCATGTTCATTCTGTAGGTGAATAAGTGAAATTGAGAGAATATTTGACTTTGAGACTCTAACGTGTCTTTTCTATGTAGACTTTTATTCCACGGGAAATGTCATTTCTACCCAGACTCTTATTCCATGGAAAATGATGTTTATGTTTAAAATAGTAAGTATCTTAGAAGTTGTGAGATTTGCTTGGACAACGGTGACTAAAATTATAACTTTTAAGTATTTTCTAAGAAAATACATTGTGGACAATGTAAAGTTGAGGTTAAGCAAAAGCAGAAAAATGAAAACATAATGAAGACCCAATAAAAAACAGAAGACCTATTAAGGTTTAAAACATGATTCTGAGTCTTCCAGATTTCTCATGAGAGGCCGTGTCTACCTTGGTACCTTGGTAGAAATTGTTCTCTAAGAATATTCTATGAATTCTTTTTCAATTAGATACTAACACCCTTGATTATTGGTTGAGTTCTAAGCCTTATACTGGATGTTTTGCATGTTCCGTTGGGCACCACTGTTCTCTTAGGTTAGAATCTCGTTTTTTGCCCTCTGAAGCAGAAATGGCCTTTAGTAGCCATCCCTGAAGGTGGACACAATGGAGGGGAAGAAGAATCATTTTTTAATTTTCATTTTGGCAAGTTAAAAGTACC